>NC_141617.1:1800006-1987506 GCF_047967505.1 Dipteris shenzhenensis | reverse complement strand
CCCCCCTCGCACCCCCTTCCACCCCCCTCGCACCCCCTTCCCCCTCTTGCCCCTTCACCCTTGCCCCCCCCTCCACGGGCTGGCGATCGCGGCCGCCAGCACTTCCCCCCCCTCTCACACCCCCTCGCACCCCCCCTCTCGCACCCCCCCTTCCCCTGCCCCCCTCCCTCCCACCCCCTTCCCCCCCCTCTCGCACCCTCTCGCAACCCCCCTTCCTCCCACCCCCTTCCCCCTCCCCCCCCTTCACCCTCGCCCCCCCTTCCCCGCCCCCTCTCCCCCCCCCTCCCCCCTTCCCCCGAGCTGGCCCACAGCCCCCCCCCTCTCAGCCCTTCCCCCCCCCCTCTTCCCCACCCCCCCTTCCCCCAAACTTCCCCCGGGCCACGGCCGCCAGCCCCTCCCACCCCCTTCCCCCTCCCCCCCCTTCACCCCTGCCCCCCCCTCCCCGCCCCCTCTCCCCCCCCTCTCCCCCCTTCCCCCAGGCTGGTGGCTGTGGCCGCCAGCCCCCTAGCCCCCCCCCTCTCAGCCCTTCCCCCCCTCTTCCCCACCCCGCCTTCCCACCCCCGTTCCCTTGGGCTTGCGGCCGTGGCCGCCAGCCCCTCCCACCCCCTTCCCCTTCCCCCCCCTTCACCCCCGCCCCCCCTTCCCCACTCCCCCCTTCCCCCCCCTCCCCGTCGCCAGCCCCCCCCTCCCCTCTTCCCCCCCGTCAGTCCCCCCCCCTCCCCCCCTTCCGCTAGCCCCCCCCCCCCCTTCCCCCCCCCCCGCCCCCCTTCCCTCCTCCTTTCCCCCCTCTACTCCGCCCCCGCCTCTCCCTCCCTTCCTCCTCCCTTCCCTCCAGCCCCTCCATCCTCTTCTTCTCCTCCCCTCAACCTTTCTCTCTCTAGTTCCTCTTTCTTCAAATTTAAAAAAAAAAATCTAGATAAAGAATTAATCAAAAAAATTTGCAAGTACCTGGAAAAAGTTTGTAAGTTTGCTCTTTCTTGCTTTCTTGCTCTTTCTTCCTTGCTTTCTTGATCGTCCTTGCTTTCTTGCTTCAATGAATGAAATGAGGGGAGAATGAATGAAGAAGGAAAGACTATATATAAGAAAAATTAGGTTTTCCTCCTCCTCTCCTATTGGCTTTCCATTCCTCCCCTCTCTCCTATTGGCTTTTCATTTATCCCCTCTCCCATTGGCCCCCATTACTCCCCCTCTCCCATTGGACCCCCATCCCTCATCCCAATCTTCCATTAGCCCTCCCCTCATCCATCCATTTCTTCTTCCTCCCCATTGCCACTACTCCCATCCCACATTTCCACCACGTCCCATACTCCTCCCATTTCCCAAAATACCATATTTCCCCATCTCACCCTCCTCTTTTTCATCCCCTATTAACTCCCTCACTCATTTCACTCCCTTATTATCCTACTCCCCTATTATCTTCCCCTCTCCCATTCCATTCTTCCCTCCCCACTCTCACTTCCACTTCCCATTACTCACTTGCCATTTGAAAACTATTAATATATTATTATACTATTTTTTATACTTATTATCATACATCCCTATTACTTCCCTCTCCCATTCCACTCCTCCCTCCTCACTCCCACTTCCACTTCCCATTACTCACTTGCTATACACATTTGCAAACTATTAATATATTATTATATGATTTTTTATACTATTTGCAAACTTACATGTGGGCAAAATCACGTGTCAAAGCGATCCTATTGTGGTCATACAACAACTGTGCTTTTATTCAAGGGCGTATTCATCCTCATCAACAAGCTTATTTACTCAAGGTATGAAGTGCATAATTTGTGCTCTAGGTGTTTACTTTGTTGTATCAAAATTGTTTGCCACACACACACACATATACACATACCGAGAATTTTCTAATATTATCGCACCTACATTTCTCCGATGGGCACAAAACTTTGTACACGCCTCAACCTAGGTCGTATTGACTTGCATACAAAGTGGTGCACCCATCCCATAAGTACTTGTTCGGATAACACACCTCCAAATGTATTTTATGACGGTTGTGCATAACACTAGGAACAAAATGGTGTATCATGTGAGATCGACTATGCAAAGCATATCCAATGGATACAAGACTTTGCATGTTCCTCAACCTAGGCAGTATTGACTTGTGTGCAAAGTGGCATCCCCATCCGATAAGTACTTGTTTGAAAAATACACCTACGATCGTGTTTTTTGACCGTTGTACATGACACCATGGCCAAAAACGGTATTTAATACTCAATCTACCATGTAAAGCATATCCGATGGGCACAATACTTTGCACGTGCCTCAAAATTGGTGGTATGGTATTCCATGCAAAGTGGAACGCCCATTCAATAAGTACTTTTTAGAATATCACACCTAGGACCATGTTTTTTATTGGTTGTTGTCCATGACACTAAGGCAAAAATGTTGATTTATGCTTAATCGACAATGCAACGCATATGCGATCATCACACTACTTTGCACACATCTCAACCTAGGTATTATTGACTTACATGCAAAGTGGCGTGCCCATCCCATAAGTACTTAGTCGAATAACACATCTAGGACTGCGTTTTTTGACGATTGTGCATGACACTAAGGCCAAAACAGAGTTTAATGCTTGTTCGACAATGCAAAGCATATCCGATGGGCACAATACTTTGCACACACCTTCAACTAGGTGGAATTGACTTACATGAAAAGTGGCATGCCCATCCCATAAGTGCTTGATCGGATAACATACCTAGCAGCGTGTTTTTTTACGAATGTACATGACACTAGAGCAAAAATAGTATTTAATGCTCGATCGACCATGCAAAGGATATCAGATGGGCACAACACTTTTTGTATGCCTCAACCTAGGTGGTATTGAAATGTTCTCAAAAAGGCACACCCATCCGATAAGTACTTGGTCAGATAACACACCTAAGGTCGTGTTTTTTTGCGGATGTCCATATCACTAGGGAAAAAATGGTGTATAATGCGTGATCGACCATGCAAAGCATATCTGATGGTGACAATACTTTGCACGCACCTCAACATAGTTGAAACAGACTTGCATGCAAAGTGGAGCCCCCATCCGATAAGTACTTATTTGAATAACACGCCTACGGTCGTGTTTTTATATGGTTGTGCATGACACAAAGGCAAAAACGGTGTTTTATGCTTGATCGACAATGCAAAGCATATCCGATGGGCAGAATACTTTGCGCACACCCTTCAAATAGGTGGAATTGACTTACATGCAAAGTGGCATTCCCATCCCATAAGTACTTGATCGGATAACACATCTAGCAGCGTGTTTTTTTACGGATGTGCATGACACTAAGGCAAAAATGGTATTTAATGCTCGATAGACCATGCAAAGCATATCCGATGGGCACAATACTTTTCCTATACCTTAACCTAGGTGGTATTGAAATGTTCTCAAAGAGGCACAACCATCTGATAAGTACTTGGTCAGATAACATACCTAAGGGCATGTTTTTTTGCAGATGTGCATATCACTACGCGAAAAATGTTGTATAATGCGTAATCGACCATGCAGAGCATATCCGATGGTGACAACACTTTGCATGCATCTCAACATAGTTGAAAAGGACTTGTGTGCAAACTGGAGCCCCCATCCGATAAGTACTTGTTTGATTAACACACTTAGGACCGTGTTTTTTCATGGTTGTGCATGACACTAAGGCAAAAACGGTGTTTTATGCCTGATCGACAATGCAAAGCATATCCGATGGGCACAATACTTTGCACACACCTTCAACTAGGTGGAATTGACTTATATGCAAAGTGGAATGCCCATCCCATAAGTGGTTGATTGGATAACATACCTAGTAGCGTGTTTTTTATACGGATGTGCATGACACGAGCAAAAATAGTATTTAATGCTCGATCAACCATGCAAAGGATATCCGATGGGCACAACACTTTTCCTACACCGCAACCTAGGTGGTATTGAAATGTTCTCAAAGAGGCACACTCATCCGATAAGTACTTGGTCAGATAACACACCTAAGGGCGTGTTTTTTTGCGCATGTGCATATCACTAGGGAAAAAACGGTGTATAATGCGTGATCAACAATGCAAATCATATCTGATGGTGACAATACTTTGCGCGCACCTCAACATAGTTGAAACAGACTTGCGTGCAAAGTGGAGCCCCCATCCGATAAGTACTTGTTTAATTAACACACTTAGGACCGTGTTTTTTCATGGTTGTGCATGACACTAAGGCAAAAACGGTGTTTTATGCTTGATCGACAATGCAAAGCATATCCGATGGGTACAATACTTTGCACACACCTTCAACTAGGTGGAATTGACTTACATGCAAAGTGGCACTCCCATCCCATAAGTGCTTGATCGGATAACATACCTAGCAGCATGTTTTTTTACGGATGTGCATGACACTAGAGCAAAAATAGTATTTATTGCTCGATCGATCATGCAAAGGATATCCGATGGGCACAACACCTTTCGTACGCCTCAACCTAGGTGGTATTAGAATGTTCTCAAAGAGGCACACCCATCCGATAAGTACTTGATCAGATAACACACCTAAGGGCGTGTTTTTTTACGGATGTGCATATCACTTGGGAAAAAATGGTGTATAATGCGTGATCGACCATGCAAAGCATATCCGATGGTGACAATACTTTGCACATACCTCAAGGTAGTTGAAACGGACTTGCGTGCAAAGTGGAGCCCCCATCCGATAAGTACTTGAATGAATAACACACCTAGGACCGTGTTTTTTCATGGTTATGCATGACACTAAGGCAAAAACGGTGTTTTTGATATTACTTCAAACATGTGCTCATGGCACCACAACTCTCAATAGTCTTGCACCGCTCTCTCCGACTCTACATCGTATGCACTCTTCGCTTCACCCAGCAACAAGATTGTAGGATTCTTCACAGCACAGGCTACATCTCAAGCATATTCCCTCATAAGATCGTTATTGATTATTACAATTTCCACAGATTGAAATTCATACTCTTCAAACTGTGTTCCTCTATGGGCAAATTCACTAGGAGATACACTTATGAAAATCAAATTTGTTTAATTCTGACCATGCCTTGAATGTTCACACCTTGACTCTGATTGCGGTTTCCAAAAATATATGAGCAAATGGTAGAAGCAAACCCAAAACTTAGGTGAGAGACTTAAGGATGCTACCCTGAAGCAATGAAATTGGGAGACGCACTATGAGAGGAGATGGGAGAAGTGAATGGGAGAGGTGGAACAAATCAACTACCATCCCAAACTACCTGTTCACAACCATGACCAAATCAATGCTCCAAATTTTTACCCCCCAACTTTTTTCATCCAACGATCCATGTTGCTCCAATCATCATGAAGGGTCCCTTGTTAATATGTAGTATATATACCTCTAGAATAACAGCATGCTCAATGCATTTGCCCTTTTTTGTCAAGCTTTTTGTTGAGAGATTTTTTGCTATCATTTTTGGAACTTAAGTAGTGTTGTAATGGAAAAAGCAGATTCCTCTGTCTTTGCCAACATAATCTTCAATGCATAAACTTCCTTTTTCATTTTCTACACTTCCTTGTTCAATAGAAATTTAGACAAATTCTAGATGTGATAATCCCACTGTCGAACTGGTTGGGTCTGTCAATGAAGCAATCTCTTTCCCATTTGTGCCCACCCATAGCTCAATTATATGTTGTGTTAATTTATCCTACATTTCAAATAATGTAGTGGGAGGCATGAATGTTCTTGGAATTTCTATTTCTTCTTCATCTTGCATGTTTTTTAATTGATCTTCCACTTGAACAAGTGCTATGATTTCTTCTTTCAATAATAAATTCTCAAAAAATAACTACCTATGATCCTCTGTCAACTTTCCCATTTCTCTAATTAGTCCCCATTGAATCTAGACTGACCATTTTCTACTTGTCAATCAATTTGGATTTTAGTTAATCTACATCCTACAACAATTCCATTTTTTCTTTTTCAAACTGTTCTACTAATAGTTTTTTATCCTCCACTTTATATTATAGATATTGTTTTAAATAATGGTTCTATTCCATTAAATTGTCATTGTCTTATTTTAGTTGCTGCCATTCCAAATAAACATTTTGCATTCCCCTGTATTGTTCCCTTTGTTGTACTTGAAATCTCTATAGGAGTGTAATAGCTTCATCTACATCGATAAAGGTGATTTGCTCTTCATCATTGTCTTCAAGACTTTCTTCTCTATTTTGTGGATTCTCTTGTGCCATTGGTGATAGTGTTGGTGACTATCTTTGTTGTGGTGAGATTGGGTTCTCTTCCTATACTAGGGGTGTTCCCTCTTGGCCTTCCGACTTCTAGTTCTCTAGAATGTCATGTGTAGGCAGAGTTTCTTAACCTTGCTGCTCCCCCTATTTTTTAGCCTTTTGTTTAGCTCCATTACATGGTGTTCTCAGTGTGGTCTTGCATCTGATTTTCAACTTGTGCCTTTTAACTGATTCTAGCTTACTTTGTTGCTGAGTAATTTCTAGTGGTAATTTAAGGTCTTTCTACCCTCCTACTGCTCCATCAATCTCTGCTTGGTCATATCTAGCCTCCTTCAACAACTTAACTGTTTCCTATTTTGAAATTTGCTCCCTAATATGTTGGTTACCTAGTTCTCTTTCATCATCTGAAAATGGTAAACATTGAAACATTCTAAAATTTGGATGAACAAGGCATACAAAATCGATTGGAGCTTGCTGTGTGTAGTACTTTTGTGCTTGTCCTTACCACTAATCTCTCCCATTATTCTCTCATACATGAAAGCAACCCAATTTATAGGATTTCCCAACTCAGTAAAATGCATTTTAAACAAATAATTATCCTTAGAAATATAGTCATATTTGGTTAACAATAATTATCCTTAGAAATATAATCATATTTGGTTAACAATAACTATCCTTAGAAATATAATCATTTTTGGTTAACAATAGTACTCTTTCCAAAAACCACTTGCACCAGTCGCGTCGCTAACCCTTCAAAGCATTTTTTACATAAAACTATCCCTTGAAATGGACCTGCTTCTCGAACTCTTTGACCCCATGACTTCATATAGATATTTGCTTAGAGCTTTAGTTGGGGCATTAGGAATCAATGGCAATTTAAAAACACGGGATAATAATTCCACAGTCACTGGTAATTCTAGTGTAAGCAAGTCTTTTGTTCTCAAATGATCAAACTAGACTCTGGTTGGGCCTCCATATTCATAGCCCACTCCCACCATGGCAAATGATAGTATTCATGCAATCCCATTGAAACCAGAAGGTAATTATCTTCACACAAATTCACCACTTAATCAATTGGAGAAAGAGAACACAATCACACCATGAAAACGACAGCAAAATGGGTACAATCTCCCCCCCCTAGATGAGTGGCTCATGCTTCCTCATCTAGAGTATTTATGATTTTTCATAAAAGCACCAAGGAGGCAAAATTATCCCTCTCATCCAAAAATGAGGGATTTGCTTTACATAGCGATCTTAGGGCCCAAAATGATTTATGTCCTCAACAAAATATATTGCTCAAACTTGCAATAATTAAACAAATACAAAATTGGCCCATGGCCATATATAATGCACTGTGCAACACCTCGATCGGTACCCTCGCACTAACTCCAATCCTCGCTATGAGTTCCATCACCTATACTCAAGCCGCCAATTACATTAGTTATTAACAATCGATTGAACGAATCACCGAATCAACCGATCCCAACATAACCGTGCTCAAAGCACAATAATCAAGCACAATACCAATAACACTAGTGAGATCAGTATTAACATGGAATCACCCACAATACCGATTATCTAGTATGGCAAAACACAAGCTAGTCAAGAATCCTGAACTAACCACACAAAGTATCCACTAGGACCCCCGCCACGTCCAGTGCGCTCCTATGGAGTACTTTTCCATAGTCACACTCGATTAAAAATAATAATGTTCATATAATTTCTGTAACATCCCTCTTGCTTGGATTGCAACTAACCTCAATCGCATGTTTGATTATAGGAACTAAGGAGGTCTGGAAAAGTTCAAAAGAACCGCTCAGGCATCCATTGAGCATCGTCTCTTGGATGGTTCTTAAATTTGAGCAAGTATTTACTATAGACATTTCCTTTTTGGGTCGAGGTCTATTGTTGATCAAAAATGCATTCAGGTTCTAAAATTTCTTCTTCATCAACAATCAATGGAGCCTCTTCATAGATGGGATGAATAGGTAAAGGTCCTTTGAAGGGCTTTAAGAGGCTGATATGGAAAGCATTATGTATTTTCCAATTATTAGGTAATTCAAGCCTATAAGGTAGATCATTGATTTTCTAAATCACCTTGAATGGTCCATAAAAACGTGGTGACATCTTGATTACTGGCCATTTCTCAACACTCTTCAATCTTCTTTTCTCAATCCGAAGAAGTACATAATTGCCTTCTTTAAAAAGCATGTGTTTACATTTCTTATTAGCTTGTTTTGTGTACTTCTCTTGAGCTATTGCAATCGCTTCTTGAACTTCTTTGAGAATATTTTGATAATCATGGGTAAATGCATCTGCTGCTTTCACTCTATGGGTCAATCGTGTGATAGGAATAGGTAAAACGTTCCCATAGATAATCTCAAAGGGTGCTCTCCCAGTTGCAGAATGAGGAGTATTATTATAAGCAAACTATAAGAGATGAATGTATTTGTCCCAAGTCTTTGGTTGACTTCCTGCATAAGCTCTTATCATATCCAGATAGTACTATTTGTAATTTAAGTTTGTCCATTCGATTCTAGATGAAAAGCTGATGAGAAGTCTAATTTAGTGTCTAGATTATGAAATAATGCAATCCAGAAATTACTGCAAAACTTTGAATCTCGATCAGACACTATAATCTTTGGCAAGCCATGATGCCCACTTGATGTGCCTATTGGATATAAGTGGCTGAGTCAACAAATGCTTGATACTTTGCTGATCGGTTTTGATAAGAAACTCAGATCCCATCAAATAATGTTTCCACATTCGTAAGGCATGAACAACAACGGTTAATTCTTTATCATATGTGCTATAATTGCATTCTACTGGTTTTAATTTTTGGCTCTCATATGCTATTGGATGTCCATCTTGCATAAGTACGGCTCCAATTCCATATCCACTAGCATCGGTTACAACTACAAAGAATGGTCTAGAGAAATTGGGTAATTGCAACACAAGAGCTTGAGTGAGAGCTTCTTTCAAAGCTGTAAAAGATTTATCTTGATGCTCAGTCCATAAGAAATGCTTAGCTTTCCTCAGAAGGTCTGTCAATGGATGTGCAATGTATGCAAAATTCTTGACAAACTTTCTATAAAAGCTACACAATCCCAAGAATGATCTCAATTCATGTATATCTCGGGGTTTAGGCCATGTGCCTATGCACTCAATCTTCTTTGGATCTACTTGAATCCCATTGATGGATAGAATGTGACCCAAATACTCTATCTGATCTTGAAAGAAATTGCTCTTTTCAGGATTTATGTACAATTGATTTTCTTTCAAGAGTGAAAAGACTAGCTTCAGATGTTCTTTATGCTCCTCAACATCTTTGCTAAACACCAGAATATCATCGAAAAATACTACCACACAATCTTGGTGTTTAAGAAAGATTCAGTTCATCATCCTACTAAAAGTAGCTGGAGCATTAGTTAGCCCAAAAGGCATAACTAAGAACTCATAATGTCCCGTTTGAGTTCTAAAAGTAGTCTTGTACATATCCTCTTCTACCATATGAACTTGATGATAGCTGGATTTGAGATCTATCTTACTAAAGACCTTGGCCCCTTTCAATTTGTTCCAAAGATCATCAATCCTACGGATTGGATATCTGTTCTTCACTGTGATTTTGTTCGATGCACGATAGTCTATGCACATTCGGTAGGTTCCATTTTTCTTTTTAACTAATAAGAGAGGTGCTCCATAAGGAGAACTGCTAGGTCTTATCAATCCTCTCTCTATCAGTTCCTCCACTTGCTTTTGTATTTCCTTTTGCTCTAGCTGGTTGACTCTATAAGGAGCTTTGCAAGGTGGAGTGTTGCCCGGTAGGATTTCTATCCTATGATCTTCAGGTCGAGAACATGGTAATCCAGGTAGTAAATCCTCTAAGAAACAATCAGAAAGTTGAGAGAGAAATTTTTGGTGCATAGGCTTAGTGTTTGGCTGAGTCGCCATAACCGTATTCACCAAAATAAGATATGTCTTCTCATGTTTTCTAACTGCTCTTTTGGCTTGTGTGTGGTTGAGTAAAGGACTGACCTCAGATTTCATTGAGCTTTTCAAACATATTTCTTGTCTTTCCTTCTCAATCCACATCTGATGTGAATCGAAATCTATCTTAGGATTGTATTGATGCCTCCATGGCATTCCTAAGATGATGTCCTCTCCCTGTAGGGGTGCCACTAAAAAGTTTCGTGTATCCTTGTAGGGTTTGATTGAGATTTCAAGATTCTTGACTTCTCTAGTACAATTGTGCTTTGTTTTGGTAAAAGCAGCTTTGACCTTATAGTTAGATGGGAAAGACTCTAGGTTTAGCTTTGTAAGGTTCTTTCCAAAATGAAATCATGTGTACTACCATCGTCATGCAAAATAACAACCTCTTTGCCATTAATGAAACCTTTCATCTTTAGAAGAGCATGACAATTATACTTACCTCCCTCTTGCTTGGTTGCTTCATCGTCAATCATGTGCACTTTCACTATCGGGGTCTTCTTTCTTTCAGGACACTCAGTGGCTATGTGTCCCAGCTTGTTGCACTTGAAACACCTTATTTCTTTCTTCAGAAAAGTCCCACCATTTGGCTTCGAAGAAGAATCTATCTTCTGTGGTACAAAACCATTTTTAGATTTAAAGAAGGGCTTTTTATCAAATCTCTTTTCCTTATGGAAGGGTACATGCCGTTCCTGATCTTTTCCTTCTTTTGGGATCCCATTCTTCCTTTCATAATTCATTGCAAGAGAAATTGTTGAGCTCAGTGAGTGAGGATGAAACATGTTAATCTTGGCTCTCAACTTAGACTTTAGACTTGCCACATACTTCCTTCGTTGATCAAGCTCATTAATTTTCTCTAAAGGCTGTAATTGGATCAACATTTGCCAAAATCTATCAGTATATGTGGAGATCATTTCCTTATCGAACTGCCTAAAAGTTTCCCATTGTTATCTAGCTTTTGCTTTGAAATGTGAGGGAAGGAAATCTCGCTTGATGAGCTTTTGAAAAGACTTCCAAGATTTTGGTCGCCTTTTACTGTGCTTAGTGATGTTCCACCAAAGTGCAGCACTCTCTACTAAATGATTTGCAGCACATTTAATCTTATCTTTTTCAGAGAATTTCTCCCCCAAAAAATAATCATCTAACTGACTGATCCAAGACAAGACAGTGCGTGCTTCTTTCTTTCCATCAAAATTTTAAAATGAAAAAGCTTTTCTACTTATCTTACTCTTCTTCCTCAAATTTTGTGCTCTCAGTGTGGCTTTGACTGTCCTGATAATAGTATCATCATCAGAATCATCGTTAGATGACTCATCATCATATGAATGTCTCTTCCTTTTCTTACCCTTGATTTTCTTTTCCAATCTCTCCCTATGCTCATGCTAATCGGCCAACTGTGCCTGAAGTGCGTCTAACTACTCTTGGAGTGTGGGTGGTTGTGGCTGATGTGCCATGATGATGCAATAAATACAAATAAAGCAGAGCGGAGAAAAAAAATAAGGATACTAAGTGTATGAGAATTAAACAGATGAAAAAAATGTGATTCGAGTGTATGATAAGAAATGGATGGCGGAAGATACTAAGTGTATGAAGAAATCACTTATCTCGCTCTTTGATCGGAGGTAGAAAAGACTAGAGTGGGAGATATGTGACCGATGATGTTGCTTATAGTCATCTTGCGCTCGACTGATCTCCAATTAATTGCTCAGTGATTTCGTGGTTCCAAATCGCCTTCTTGATTCGAGCTTTCAGATTTGGCAATGGTCTTCGCCTTGTCGAGCTCTGATCGCCTTGTTGAATTTTCCTCTTCTTCTCCTTTTTTTTTTAAAGGGCCTTTGAACCTTTGGGGTCCCTTGCTCTTTTTTTAAAAAAGAAAGTCAAGGGAATCCTTTGACTTGGAAAGCCTGTGCTTCAATCCTCAAAGAGTCGCAGATGCAAAAAAGACTCTCAAGTTGTCTTAGTACCTCGTTGCAGCGACACGCGGATTAAGTAGATTTTTATTTTTTTTTGCTGTTCGTGATGGTAGAAGACCTGCTTCCCTGTACTTCCATTCGAAAGTCGGAGTGCAAGAGTACATGGGCCGAAATCTGTAGGCAGCCGCACGTCTGCTGACGAAGGTGCGCAGAGGGAGAGAGACTTCCAAAGTCTCTAAAAGCGGCTGGCTGTTCGATTACTATAGGTCTGCGATCCATAGATGGGGTCACACAGTAGAAAAGAGACAAGCTCTCTAAAGAGTGCTGCTTGGCTCCTTCTCTGAAAACTAGCAGCGTTATCAAAGTCTGCAGAGCTGCAGGACTGCGCATGGGCAAAGGACTAAAGGTCTACCCTTAATTATAGGTCTACGTGCTGCAGTGATGGTGTGCGGTGGCTGTTGTAGGCATCTGCGAGGGTGGAGAAGTAGAGAACGGGCTCTGTGAGTTTTAATGCAAGGCTATGGCCATTGAATATTTTCATGGCAGCTGAAGGTCTACGGACAAGCTCCTCTTCCCAACATAGACTAATCACTCATAGAGAAGCTCTTGTCACATAGTTCTTTCTCTTTTTTTCTTTTTTTTTTCTTTTAACGATTCTTTTGATAGTTCAAGTACCACTGGTTAAACCGTATAGCCCGTGGGCATTAAGCTCTTCAAATGAGCCTCGAGCCTTGTTCAGATTTTAATGCAGAGCTTCCCCCTTCTCAAAAACCACACTTTCCTTTTGGAGCTTCCTTCTCTCCAAGCTTTGGAGCGTACCAGTGCTCTGATACCATTGAAACCAGAAGGTAATTATCTTCACACAAATTCACCACTTAATCAATTGGAGAAAGAGAACACAATCACACCATGAAAACGACAGCAGAATGGGTACAATCTCCCCCCCCTAGATGAGTGGCTCACGCTTCCTCATCTAGAGTATTTATGATTTTTCATAAAAGCACCAAGGAGCCAAAATTATCCCTCTCATCCAAAAATGAGGGATTTGCTTTATGTAGCCATCTTAGGGCCCAAAATGATTTGTCCTCAACAAAATATATTGCTCAAACTTGCAATAATTAAACAAATACAAAATTGGCCCATGGCCATATATAATGCACTGTGCAACACCTCGATCGGTACCCTCGCACTAACTCCAATCCTCGCTATGAGTTCCATCACTTGTACTCAAGCTGCCAATTACATTAGTTATTAACAATCGATTGAACGAATCACCGAATCAACTGATTCCAACATAACCGTGCTCAAAGCACAATAATCAAGCACAATACTAATAACACTAGCGACATCAGTATTAACATGGAATCACCCACAATACCGATCATCTAGTATGGCAAAACACAAGCTAGTTAGGCATCCCCAACTAACCACACAAAGTATCCACTAGGACCCTCACCACGTCCAGTGCGCTCCTATGGAGTACTTTGCCATAGTCACACTTGACTAAAAGTAATAATGTCTAAAACAAGATATATCATAAATATAATTTCCGTAACACCCATCTTATGTAGCTGTGCAACATTTTGGGGCTGGTTGTATCCCAAATCGTGTTTGAAATCCTGAAAATCACAACTAGCAGTATTTGCTAACCTTTTCTTCATAGATCGAGGTGACTCCACCACTTTATCATCTGTGTTTACACTCACTTGACTGTGTAGTGACCACCATGATGCTAGGGGTGTGTGTCAATGAGTGATTTTGTCTCAAGAGTACAAATGTTTCAAGGTTCTCACTCATCTCAGAGCTAATTGAATGCAAAAGGAGATAGTTATAAAATCAAAGAAAGCTTGCAAACTTCACATCCAAACATGCAAGGTAGGCCTTTGATTGCATCAGTGTAAGGTTTTTTTAGTATTTGACTTTGATATAGACATGATCAAGGAGCAAGATGAAATGGGTGTAATGTGACAAATAATTCCCAGGGAAAAAAGAGCAATATACACGAGGAACCTAAATGGGCATATAGATGCATGAAGAGTAGGTGGGTCCAAGCAAATCCAAGGAGGTAGCAAGCTAAGGGTGTCCACTTCGGACCACCCGCGGGGGAGTGTGACACCCCCTGAGTGAAAATACAAAGGTTTTGCTTCAGTGTTCAATACCTTGATCAAGGTATTGTGTCCAATGAAATTGGCACATGTGGACAATTGAAGCGAGCGTATACCTCGATCGAGATCTTGCACATGGACAACCAAAGCGAGCCTATAACTCGATCGTGGTGTCATGGCACCACCATAATACCTCGATCGAGGTATCATGGCAAGTCCACATAATCGAGGTATGTGGCATCCAACATGGTATTCAGCGTAGTGTGCTGGCAGCACAGCTGACATACCATCATCGTTGTATCGTGGCATGTCCACATACCTTGATCGAGGTATGTGGAAGTACTAACATGGTGGCATGGCAAATACCACGATCGTGGTTTTTGGCATCCTACATGGCCAGTGGCTTGACTTGACGTTGAAGGATTTCCTTACATGGAGAAACATTAAGGATTATACGTGGCACAAATACCATGATCATGGTATTACACATGGATAGCCACATATGCATGTTTAGACTTAGTATGCATGGCATGGTATGTTCGTGTGAAATACCACGATCATTGTATTGTGAAACCCTAAAATATTCTATATAAGGAGAAGGACCTCGATCGAGCCCCTCATTGTTGAAACCTTGATCGAGCTCCTCCTCGATCAAAATCGACGGAATTGCTGGAGCGATGAAGATCAGCGGACGAAGATGGATGGAGCGGGAGATTCCAGGTAAGGTTTTTTTAAGTCTAGCATTTTCTTTTTGGAAAATTAATTTAAATTTTAGTTTAGAGGAAAATGTAGTAAGTTAGTGAAGTTTTTAATTAAATGTCAAAACATATATTTTTTGTATTTTAAAATCATCTTTTTTTTTTAACAAGAGATTAAAGTAGTTTTTATATTATTTTTCAAATTAGGAAAGTTTTTATTTAAATGTCAAAACATATATATTTTATTTTTAAAAATCATCCATTAAAAAAAAGGAGAAAACAAGAGTTTAATGTAGTTTTTATATTATTTGTCAAATTAGTGAGGTTTTAGACTCTAATACTTAAAAGATGTAGTCTACAACCATCATGCGATCGATCATATAGAAATTCATCGCATGTAGTCTACAACCATCATGTGAGCGATCGATGTGTAGGGTTGTAAGAGAACCAAGCAATAGGTGATTGAAATTCATAAATCTAGTACCTTAAAGGGCTATTACCAAGCTATGGAACTTTAAATATATTGATGGGAAACTCAATGTGTAATAATTATTGAGTTGCCAACAAATGCATCACTTATGTTCTTTTTGTGTCAACAAAATCAAAATTGTAGATGAAGTGTTCAACTTCAGAGAAATATAGCTCTACTAAACTTGTCCTTCTAGTGTATTTGCCAAAATGGTTGTTCTCTTAGCATATATTATCACCATGTACATGACCACTAACTATACAATAGAAAGTGTAGCATCTTTAACACAAAGTTTGAAATTTCTTTGAAAATGAAATAAGACCAAGGATGTATATCTAAATCCCTTTGTCAATAACACCGTTCAATAACTATCATGTGTGCATCTTCCATTGAAGAGTTTGGAGCATGCAAGAGTGCATGTGTTGCATTTGCAACATAGCACTGTTGTAGGCATAGCCACACACTTGGCCCATCTACCGTTAGGTGCATAGGATGATCCCAACAACATCCTACCTCATCAAGGAGTACTTGACTAAGTGTAATCAATCAAACAAATAGGATGACTTGAATAACACATTCGCCTACACATCATTTTGAAATCATATGGTGTGAGAGGTTGATGCAAGGAGAGGGTAGATCATGTGGCTAGTAATCCCTTTAGGTGGCACGTGAAACTATAGAAATAGGGAATTAGGGAAGCTTGTAGATCTAAGTATGGATATAGTTACATCGACAAATACAAAGACTAATGTGATTCCATGAAACCTTGTCATGAGCTTTTGTAAAAATTCAATCAAAATTAGCTAGCTAAAAGTTAGAATATTAATTTTCATTACCCAAATATAATATTAAATCTGTCCTAGTCATGTGTTTCATTGCATCATTGAATAATACAAAGTTCTTTTATCATTAGTGCATTCTAATGTAAAGTCTTTCAATTCCATGTGTTTTTTTGTGCATGCGCTAGCCAGGCACAAGTTCTGGCACCACTGTTCATATGCAGATAGCAATTTTGAGAGCTGAGATGAGGGCAGTGTAGGATACTAGGGCATCCCCTCACTTAGTTGTGAGTCTCGATTCAGTCATCGATGCTCTAGGTCGATTAGACACATATGAGCTGGAGACCTTTCAGGAACAAGCTGAGGCAAAGATCGGTGGTCATGGCTTGGATTGGACACCCATTTGAGAGTTGTTTGAGCATGAGTCACCTCACAGGTAGGCATTAGAGGATATGTTTTGGGATGGTCACACCGAGGCAATGCGACCACGATCAGGACATCCCTTTTATATTTTACATTGTAGGCACCCCATCATGGCAGCTCACATTTATCTGAGATATCTCACTGCAAATGGTGGTCGATTGCCTCACAATTGTTAGATAGCCAGGTCATTTGCCATGTAGCTATACGCTGAGTTTGTACTTGGTCATCAGGTAGACTACCTTAGTACCTGTCTAGGATCAAGAGCGAGACATGGTAGGATGGGGCATCAGGAGCGTCAGACTACATGTGTTTAGTGCTGACGTGAGGCACCACAGCTGCACACTATCCCTGCACCAGCATTGCAAGCTATTGGAGGATGGATTAGGGGGGATGTTCATTTAGTGGCCTCATCCTTGCATGACATGGTCTTTGCCCTATCGAGATCACTTTCAATTCCACCTCCCACATGTGCACCACCTCCCACATCTACACCACCTCAACATGAGTTGGATACTCGAGATGCATGAATTGTAGAGTTGGAGGCATTGTTGGCTGAGTCTACCAATGAGGTTAGTTATTCTGATTATTTTAGTTTATTTTTTTGTTGCATCTTTTGAACTGAATTTTTTTTGTTCATTCTCACCTAGGGTGACATGTTTGCTTGGCAGGCACATCTATTGTGACAGGATATGGAGTCTCATGTATGACAATTGGAGGCGGATTTGGAGGACCAAAGGACTCGAACACGCATAGCCTACCATCGAGTGGAGCACTATATTTTGCAGTTGAGACATATTAGTTATGATCCATCTCACCATAGGATCCACCCCAGTGTGGCCCTGTACCCCGCCCCTCCTATAGATGTGCCAACTAGGACACCCATAGATGCATAAGTTATAGCAGCGGCCAGGCTTCCTACAACCACTTGCATCCTTTGCTACAAGGATTTTGACATCGTAGGGTGGTTTTGGGACTCGGATGCAGCCACATCGCACATCCCCATTGCATGACCCGCCACATGGTGGCATGATCAGTGTGCCTTGTATGCTTTGTTGACATTGATGTGGCTACTTACAGAGGACTAGGCATGGATGATCTGTATCCTGGTCATCGTCAGGCCATTGATCCATTTGCCCGCATGGTCTTGATAGAGCACTACAGGAAGGAGGCACAGAGAGATTTGCTTGCAATTATTACTCTAATATTGTCACTAATTTTTTTAAATTGTAGATTAAGAAAAAAATGTCAATGTTTATCATGGAATGGTGCTCAATGGTAGTAATATGTGTCTAACATTAATCCATGATTATGTATAATTGGTAGAAAATCATATAATACGTATATAATAATTCTCTCTTGGGGCAACCAAATCTTGCATGGATGTATATCTAGGGTAGCCTAAGGGCCGTACAAAGTTTCATCCCCAATAGATAAGTCCACATGCGTATTTGGTTAGTACATGTGCCATTTTTCATACATAGTCACTAGTAGGGATTGCATGCAAAAATGTACGCATTATACCTTCCACACGGCACATAAGAAATCATTTGGCAACCAAATCTTGCATGGATGTAGGTCTAGGGTAGATTAAGGGCCGTGCAAAGTTTCAACCCCAACACATAAGTCCACGTGGGTATTTGGTTAGTACGTGCGCCATTTTTCAAACGTAGTCACTAGTAGTGAGTGCTTGCAAAAATGTACGCATTATACCTTCCATGCGGCACATATGAAATCATTTGGTAACCAAATATTGCATGGATGTACATCTAGGGTAGCCTAAGAGCTGTACAAAGTTTCATCCCCAATAGATAAGTCCACATGCATATTTAGTCAATAGGTGCACCATTTTTCATACGTAGTCACCAGTATTGAGTGCATACAAAAATGTACGCATTATACCTTCCACGTGGCACATACGAAATCATTTGGCAACCAAATATTACATGGATTTACGTCTAGGGTAGCCTAAGAGCCATGCAAAGTTTCATCCCCAATAGATAAGTCCACATGCGTATTTGGTCAATAGGTGCACCATTTTTCATACGTAGTCACTAGTAGTGAGTGAATGCAAAAATGTACGCATTATACCTTCCACATAGAACATACCAAATTATTTGGCAACCAAATATTGCATGGATTTAGTTCTAGGGTAGATTAAGGGCCATGCAAAGTTTCATCCCCAACAGATAAGTCCACGTGGGTATTTGGTTAGTACATGCATCATTTTTCATATATAGTCACTAGTAGTGAGTGCATGCAAAAATGTACGCATTATACCTTCCACGCGGCACATAGGAAATCATTTGGCAACCAAATATTGCATGGATGTAAATATAGGGTAGCCTAAGAGCCATGCAAAGTTTCATCTCCAACAAATAAGTCCACATGCGTATTTGGTTAGTACGTGTGCCATTTTTCATACAGTCACTAGTAGTGAGTGCATGCAAAAATGTATGCATTATACCTTCCACGCGACACATATGAAATCAGTTGGCAACCAAATCTTGCATGGATGTAAATCTAGGGTAGCCTAAGGTCTGTGCAAAGTTTCATCCCGAACAGATTAGTTGGCATGCATATTTGGTCAATAGGTACACCATTTTTCATGTGAGTGCATGCAAAAATGTATGCATTATACCTTCCACACAGCACATACAAAATCATTTGGAAATCAAATATTGCATGGATGTAGGTCTAGGGTAGATTAAGGGCCGTGCCAAGTTTCATTCCCAACAGATAAGTCCACGTGGGTATTTGGCTAGTACGTGTGCCATTTTTCATACGTAGTCACTGGTAGTGAGTGCATGTAAAAATGTACGCATTATACCTTCCACGGGGCACATACGAAATCGATTGGCAACCAAATCTCGCATGAATTTAGGTTTAGGGTAAATTAAGTGCCATGCAAAGATTCATCCCCAACAAATATGTCTACATGCGTATTTGGTTAGTACGTGCACCATTTTTCATACATAATCACTAGTAGGGATTGCATGCAAAAATGTATGCATTATACCTTCCACATGGCACATACAAAATCATTTGGCAACCATATCTTGCAGGGATGTAGGTCTAGGGTAGCGTAAGATCCGTGCAAAGTTTCATCCCCAAAAAATAAGTCCACATGCGTATTTGGTCAATAGGTGCGTCATTTTTCATACGTAGTCACTAGTAGTGAGTGCATGCAAAAATGTACGCATTATACCTGCCATGCAGTACATAGAAATCATTTGGCGACCAAATATTGCATGGATGTAAGTCTAGAGTAGCGTAAGAGCCGTGCAAAGTTTCATCCCCAACAGATAAGTCCACATGCATATTTGGTCAATAGGTGCACCATTTTTCATACGTAGTCACTAGTAGTGAGTGCATCCAAAAATGTACGCATTATACCTCCACAGGGCACATACCAAATCATTTGGTAACCAAATATTGCATGGATGTAGGTCTAGGGTAGATTAAGGGCTGTGCAAAGTTTCATCCCCAACAGATAAGTACACATGGGTATTTGGTTAGTACGTGCACCATTTTTCATACGTAGTCACTACTAGTAGTGAGTGCTTGCAAAAATGTACACATTATACCTTGCACGTGGCACATACGAAATCATTTGGTAACCAAATCTTGTATGGATGTAGGTCTAGGGTATCCTAAGAGCCGTGCAAAGTTTCATCCCCAATAGATAAGTCCACATGCGTATTTGGTCTAGTACGTGCGCAATTTTTCATACGTAGTCACTAGTAGTGAGTGCATGCAAAAATGTACATATTATACCTTCCACATGACACATACAAAATTAGTTGGCAACCAAATCTTGCATGGATGTAGGTCTAGGGTAGATTAAGGGCCGTGCAAAGTTTCAACCCCAACACATAAGTGCAGGTGGATATTTGGTTAGTACATGCGCCATTTTTCATACGTAGTCACTAGTAGTGAGTGCACGCAAAAATGTACGCATTATACCTTCCACACGGCACATACAAAATAAGTTGGCAACCAAATATTGCATGGATGTAGTTCTAGGGTAGCCTAAGAGTCGTGCAAAGTCTCATCCCCAACAGATAAGTCCACATGCCTATTTGGTCAATAGGTATGCCATTTTTCATACGTAGTCACTAGTAGTGAGTGCTTGCAAAAATGTATGCATTATACCTTCCATGTGGCACATAAAAAATCATTTGGCAATGAAATCTTGCATGGATGTATATCTAGGGTAGCCTAAGAGCAGCGCAAAGTTTCATCCCCAACAGATCAGTCCACATAAGTATTTGGTTAATACGTGCACAAATTTTCTTAGTCACATTTTTAAAATGTCCTAAAGCACAAAACACAATTACAACATAACTATTAATAAGCAATTATTTATGAAACAAAAAATCCCATTGAGAAGGCAATGAACATCATGTATAAAATAGAATCTAATACAATGATGTGTATGAACATGTATAAAACCATCATAGTGAAATACAAAATATGAGTCCATGAAAATTACAACGGTACTCTCACACAATGAGGCTATACATATCGAATACAAAAAAATGTAATCAACTAGTGATACCCAATAAAAATCTATCCGATCAGCTGATGATCCCCAAAACTATGATATGTAATGTGCTACTCCTCAGGATTCGACTCTCATGCCAATAGTCGCAAGTATGCTCTCATGATCCTCCACTGCAAGGAGGCATCGTGGAGTGGACATCACCTTGCGAGTGCAAACACGACTCAAAGTAATCTTGATCGCAACAACAAGATGAGAATACATGTAGGCTCATGATCCGCCATATACTCTTGGAACTTAATATAATGACCACGCCTCTGTATCTATTGAAAATAGTAGCCATGTACGATCATGCTATGAGCATCAAAATGCATCCCATGCCCATCCACCCCATGCCCATCCACTGTATCCTCATTTAGCACACACTTCACCATGGAGCATCCCAACAAGTGATAATCCACACCCTCCTCATTGCCCTCCAGAGCAATGACTGTGAAGATATCACCAATACACAACATATCTGTAAGCTGGTCGTAATCTCTAGAGGAACTGAATCCCGCATCCTGATCATCATGTACCTCCTCCCAAGGCTGGAAGGGAGAAAGCACTCGTTGTACCCATGGATCGGCCCATGGTGTCATGAAGCACCCTCCCCAATCATCATCAATGCATGAAGACTCTGATATCAAAGGTGATGAGGGTGATCAAGGAAATGATGCAAGCTCGGTGGTGGTTGGTGGTAACTGGCACGTGAATAATTGCAAGCCACTGCGAAACCCGATGGAATCTTATCTGCCACCACAGACGTGGTTGGTAATCTTAGATGCCACCTCGATTGAATCTTAGCTGCCCCCACCACCAACTACAAAAGGTGGTAGTAATTACCATGGATGTAAATCATGAAGCCTAATCACCTAATCACTCATTACCATGCAAGGTGCAAGTACTACTTTGAATTAATCAAAATTCGAGCCAACCACCACGGTGGCTCTCACCTTAACAGTCCATTCCCTTCATTGTTTTGTTTGATATGATCCATCTCCACCGTTTCTTTCTCCCTTAAGGTCAGGCTACAAACATAAGTCTCCACTATTCCATTCCCTTCACTATTTTTCCTTCTATCCCTCTTGACCGTTTCTTTCTCCCTTGCACTCAGATTGCAAATTTAAGCCTCCACTATTCCATTTCTTTCACTGTTTCATCTTCTTTCTCTCTCGACCGCTTCTTTCTCCCTTGCACTCTTCCTACAGCTTCTATCCCCTGTCATAATGGATCCTCCTAGACACACCAAGCTCCAAAACATGTCTACAGAATTTGAAAGCTCCTCACATAATCTTTCCTCCCCCCCTGCACCCACATAATCTTTCCTCCCCCTCTGTACAGTCTGCCAGGAGCTCCCCATTCTCTCTTCAAAATCCCAATTGGGATGCTCTCAGCAACTTCACCAAGTTGGTACAGGAGGTGAACGTGAAGGAGGGTCAAATAGTTTGTCAAGGTCAGAACATTACCATCATTGAAAGCATGATTGAAAATGCACTTGGGATTTATCGTTTGGGATTTACAAAAATGATAACAAAAGAAAACGCATTTAGTTTGGGATTACTAAAAGAAGCCTAGTCTCAAATACATTTTCCATTTTTTAGGATAAGTGGAATATTGTTTCATTGCAATAAGAGTGCATTTTCTTAGTACGATCTTAGTTTTCCTCGTCCACTACTCCAAGACACCCCAAGATGTGCTCATGCGTTTATAAATCCAATTTGAAGACACTCTTTCCCTTCTTTCTTTGTGGCATAAGTTGCATCTGAACTCAATAGCTCTTACTAGATGAGAGTACAACAAAAGTTTGAGGACTCTTATGTAATAATTCATAATTTTGGCCTCTCTTGGATGTTTTTTCGTCCCAAAAAGATCCAATGACTACATCCCACTTCTCATAGGTAGTTCCCCAATCATCCTTAAATGCTTCATCAACCTTGTGCTTAGGTTTTGTGCACTACAACACAAAGTATGGGTCATCTTTCTTGTTCTCCCTAGAGGCAGTAATCCCCATCTTTCAAACAGTCAGCGAGGTCATCAAAACTCTCCCCAAACTATGGCAAGTCATTGTTTGTCTCTCCAATGTTTGTCACTCCATCTAAACGTAGAGGGAAAACTTGAACTTGCTCCCATGTCTTCACAGTAGTAGCAATGTTCTCATAATTTTCTTGATCCCCTATGATGCACTCACTGCAGAACATGATTGTAATAACATAACATTGCCATTTCCTTTGTTAGTGCTTAGTCAATTTTACCCCTTAGGTTGCTATGTCTTAGAGGCAAGATTGCACAACCAAGGTGGATGACTTGTTATGTCTACTATTATAGGGTCTTAGAATAAGTCCTTAGCTATGCCTAGGCATGGTTAGATTAGTAATTGGGTCATGGGTCTAACAATAATATGGGTGCTCAAGTTAGATAGTTTGGTTAGCTAGCTGCAGATTCCTATATGGACCCTTGCCATGTAGCCATGATGATGATCCAGGTCACACCAATGTAATGGTAGCTACTCAACAATGTGATGATGTGGTAGGTGAGCAAACTCTTACCAATTGAGCTCATTAGCCTAACATTAGAGACTCCCCCTTTCTAGGACTTAGTCCCTTGATTATAGGGAGTCTCATAGACCTACCTTTGTCTCAACAATGTGATGATGTGGTAGGTGAGCAAACTCTTACCAATTGAGCTCATTAGCCTAACATTAGAGACTCCCCCTTTCTAGGACTTAGTCCCTTGATTATAGGAAGCCACTTATCTCCAAATCACACCATCAGATCTGACTGCTTTCTTCAGATGAAATGAAGCCTATATATCAATCTATATCCTCACTAAAGGATGACGTAGATGCATAGGGATCTTTTGGTATTCACCAAACTTAGACTGCTACAATCTAGGGTTTGGTGAAATAGGTTGTAGTAGCTGGCAGTGGAGGAGGTTCCTCTTTTCTATTTTCAACTAGTTGATGCCATGATTGTGATCTACTATCTTGTATTGAGGAAATACCGCCTTCTTCGCTCTTTCTTAGTAATGCTTCTTTTTTTGGTCTACTCAAGGTCTATTTTGTTGCTCTAAGTCTGATAGAGCTTCTTTGAGTAAGTCGTGTGGTTGGGTACACATCACTAGATGACATCATGGAAAAACTTCATAGAAATCCCATCAAATACATGTTCAAGACATAGTGAAGAATAATGCATACTACTTACATGATCAAGTCAAGAGAATTGTTATTGTTCACAAATGAGACAACCTCATACTAGCCTACAATAATCTTGATAGGAGAGTTTCCAAACCTAACAATTCACTTGATCACCTCGCTTTCTACTTTAGAAAGAGTTCAATGGGCGGTTCAATCCACTCCACAAAGGAAAGCAAGACATTGTCGAAACTACAAGATTGGAGAAATTTTTGAGAACTCATACTCTCCAAGTGAAAAAATCATGAGAATTCTTAGACAAGAACATGGCCATTTAAAGAGCTTACGTGTAGTACTGAACCATAGGGGAAATGCAGACAAGACTTCTCCGTATGCATGCTCTCTCGTTTTACAGATTTCTGCATGGTCATGACCGTGAATTTTCTAATCAACATCAAGCCGCACGTCAATGAATTCCGTATTTATCAAAGAATGAAGTCTCAAATAAGTAATTGGAAGCGCTACTTTGAGGGTTCATTGGCACTAGCCACGAGCACACGATATGGAACGTGAGCTCCACAAGCAGGCTGCATTTCAACAATATTGTCCAAGTTCCGAACTTCTACCTTGTGTGTTTCAGACGTTGCTACCAAGAAAGACACAATACCCAGGCACGCTGCTACAAGAGCCGAAAAGCCCCCCGTTAGCAGAGGCCAGTTTGGTGGAATCTGGCAACCTTCACCAGAAAGTCCATCACCCAAAGATTCCATCCCAAACTTCAGAAAAAGAAGAAAACTAGCAACTGTGAGGATCCTGCAGAGATACGAGAGACAACAGCCTCATCAGCCGTTCGTCTTCTCCAGCCTAAAAACAAAATCAATCACTGCGAATTGACCGTGAATTTGCTGTCAAATGTTCACGAAATGCGATTTTCTGAAGCATACGAACAAATATTACCAAGCACATACGTCGAGCCAGACAGTTTTAACAGTTTCCAACTCTCGATTTTTGGGACGGCAACAGGTGCAGCCACCACAGGTGTTAGCGAGTATCTGGCCGATGAGAATGCAAAAGGCTGCAATTATCCCAAACAGACTTGCATTCATAGCATCATAGTTACATGTGTGTCCTGCAGAAAAAGCAATATGGGCTTCCTGCAGAAGAGCACAAAAGGAGCAGTCGTCACTGTAAGCCAGACGATACTTTGTTAGCATAAATGCCTCAGATCTCAACGCACATAAACAGAAGCAATCTGGCAAGCCAGACGATACTTTGTTGACATAAATGCCTCAGATCTCAACGCAGATAAACAGAGACAGTCGGGTGATGATGATACAGCACCAACAAGCTAGCTATGAGAGAAATTGAGAACCTTGATTCGCTGTACTTCTAAATTGACGACTTGGAACGCAGTGAGGTAAATAAGGGAGACGGTGAGACAAACTACGAATTGGAATGTCCGCATTGTATAAAATGATTGCAGCAGAAATGCTTCGAGGGTCGTCGTACCAAGCTTCTTGATGAACAAACGTAACTTCTGCAGCTTTTGCGTGAGATGTGGGAACTTAACATCAACTGTGCATTTTGTGCATTGTTCACATGCTTAGTATGTGCTGGCAAGTGCACATCTCATCTAAGGACGTCAACGCTTGGGGATCCCCTTCTTTTTTAAAATACTCTTCTTTAAGACGCAAAAGGAAGAAAAAGTCCTTCGTTAGTATCACGTAACTTATATTTTAGAAAGCTCTTATGTCAAAGATCACGATCCTTTGTGGTAGTTCCTTCTTTTCATATAAACTAGTACCGTGACCTGTCTACGACGGGCTAGAGACCTGCTCCGCTGGGTCTCAAAGTTGCGATCATAGATTGCCTTTAATAAAATTTAAAGTCTCATTTATAAATGTAAACTTTGAGAAATTTAAAGAAAATTTGCAACCATAGATATAGATGTGTGTGTGCGCGCACACACACAAAGAATGGGAGATAGAAATATGCATATAAACTCCATGGTATTCATATATGAAACTATAGGTACCTAATTATATTTTCTAAGAACTTCAAATTTATATAGTGCTCCAAAAGAATTTTAAAAGCTCTTTTTGCCTCCTAAAATCCTCGATACCCTTCTTTTCTTGGGACATGGAACTCCTCTTTCCCTAGCACATGGCAAGTTCAAAATAAGAAAATATGTAAGATAGAAGAAAACTAAGAGCATGCCCGAGAACTATTGAATGGTTTTCAATATATGCAACGAAGTGCTATCCTTTAAACATCCTCATCTAAGGAATGATGATTTAATTAGTGTGAGAATATCCCCTTGCATATTCATGTGGTATTGAGGCTACTCAACTTCTTGCATGTTGTGAATGTCATCCCCTCATGATCAGTGCTTTGCTAGAGATGTATGGATTTGAGTCTCATTACTTGTGGCAACTATGAGTTCACCTTCAATTCGATTTAGTGAGCATCCGCCTCTACTCTAGATTTCTGCTCACATCCCTTACTTCTCCTAGAGGCATGTCAACTGGAGTTGTTGATTGTGGCAGCTTAATTTGGTTCACCTTCAATTTGATTTAGCATGCGTCCTAAAAGACAAAAGTGACCGGCTGCTGCCACAATCATCATTTCCCATGAGGCTTTGTTGCCTCTTTTCCAACTCTCACCGTTTACCTTCATAAGAGAAGGAGGGGTGCCTTGGAGTCCAACCTCCCAAATAAGAAACATAGAGATTTCCTCATTACCATAATTGCCTCTCATCCCTAGTCCATCCATCTTTCTTTCTTGATTCTTCCATGGTTCTTTTCTGCCTATCGCCATCTCTTTAGGAAATTTGCCTCGTGTAAGCTCCATGGACTACCTTAGAAACCTACCTACGTCACCTTTGTGGGCATTTTAGGCTAGCGCCAACATATATATTTTCACTCGTCTAATCTTTGTGTATGACCTCATGAGTCGCAAGCATGAATGGAAGGCTTAAATGAAATTCCTCCCTCCAATTTCAAACCTTTATAGTATCTATGTATCCATACTCTTACTAATCTGTGCTCACTTTAAAATGCATTGTCTAGTTGGCCAAAACTCTTCACTCTTGTATGTATCGCAATCAAGAGAAATAATGTATCAGACTCTCGAGTAATCCTTTTAGATATTAAATGTTCGAAGCTATTCGAGGTCTCTACTGTTCTAACGTAGGTCGACATTTGGGAAGAGGAAAGGTTCCACAGGAAAAGATCCGAAGGCCGCTTTACTCGTCACTGGAAACACCTTTTCTTCCCCGTCCTGCTTTGAGTGATCAGACTTTGATACCTATATATACATATACATATAACACACACACACACACACATTACATTAATATATTATATTATATAAAATATAAAATGAATTGTATATATATATAATATTATAATCTATATTATATTATAACATAATATATTATAATACATATATCCTATATTATATATATTCTATTATATTCTCTCTCTCTCTCTCTCTCTCTCTCTCTCTCTCTCTCTCTCTCTCTCTCTCTCTCTCTCTCTCTCTCTCTCTCTCTCTCTCTCTCTCTCTCTCTCTCTCTCTTTATATATATATATATATATCCCGATTCCTTATGCACGCCACCCTATTGGCGCTACCACGTGCTACCTCCACCGCGTGCAACCACGTGTCTGCTACCATGTGTGCCACATGTGTGATTTGTCTTTATACGCACGGGTCTGTGTGCTAGCGTGTGGCACATCTACCGCACTGCCTGCAGTGGGTTACTGTAGTCTATGCACCACCCTTTTTGCACCACATCATCCCAACAATGAGCTCTACATCTACAGGTCTGCTAGCAGTAGTCATGACTCATGGCGCCATCTGCCTCTGTCCCGTTGCTCACGTTTCCATGTGGCATCTCCACACTATCCTGTGCTTCAACCTATCCTCCTCTCTTCTCTTCACATTTACTCCTACTCGAAGTAGCCTCTACCACCACTGCCACATGGTGCCTATTTATCGTGCAAGTCTACACACGCCTTTGCCTACCCGCCACATGGGTCCCTGTTTACAGTCCTCCCTCTTTGGTCTGTCCCTGCACTCTAGCCGTGTCTTCAGAGTTCCACGTGGTGCTCCAATGTCTCCTCTCTCTCCGAACCTCCGTGATTCTCCCCCGAACCTACCTCCTGCTCCCCCAAACCTCCAAATACTTGCCATGTCATCAGGTATGGTATTTGTCTCCTTAAGAATAGAATAGAAGTATCCCTTTCAAAGAGAAGACAGCAGACCATGATCCTTACATGGAGCAAGTATTGAATTTGAGTCAAAAGAGAAGAAAGCCCAGGATCTTTACATGGAGCATATACTCTTACCACTAGGTCATGGGCATGGCTGAGAGGCGGCCTTCTTCATTTGATTCTATAGTTGATCTAGATTTGCCTTTTTTTGTCATCACTATCAGAGTCAGAATCTATCGTTCCATCCTCTATGTCAATTGTTGCCACATGAGCAACACTGAATGTTTCATAGCTGCTAATATTTTTCATGTACTTTTGGATCTTCTTTCTTAGTCCTGCAATGAATCAGGTTGTTAACTACTTATCGTCGAGAGGTGGGTCACACTTTGCAATGAGGCACTTCATTTACATGCGTACATCTTCCCTATGGCCTTGTTCAAGTTTTTGCTCAACCAGAGAGCTGGATCATCTTTAAGTCTTTTCATTTGGAACCACCTCTAGAATTCAATTTGGAGTTGGTCCTATGTGGCTCATTCTTCCACCAGAAGATCAAGGTACCATTCGGAGGCTGCATCAATTAAGGCCATGGGGAACCATGCTACCTTGGTTTCATATGATTTGGTTGCTTTCTTGCTGAAGTGCCTTTCACTTCTGAAGCTTCAATAGAGCCATCATCGTTTGTGAAAGATAATTGAAACCCACAGTCTAAGGCTTCATCGACATACTTCAAAAACCAACTTTGGTCCTTCATCACGATATCTGTTTGAAGTACACCTCCTCGTTCACTTTTTTGTCACTGTTCTGCAAATAGCCCCTTTTTGATTGCCCAATGTAGGCAAGAATGTGGTACATTTTCCTTTGGAAAATGTGAAAAATCTAGTCAAATCTATAACCCTCGAGGTGTTTTTGTGTCGAGTCAATCGATCCATCATCGTATTAGTTGACACAATCGATCCATCAACATATTTGACTCAAGAATCGAGCCCTGTTTTTGTTCATCTGTAATGCTTTTCTTTACTAAAGCTTTTGTTGCAGAACTCTTAAAAGCAGCAGCAAAATGTTTGCTGAAGAGTGTCACAGAAGCAAGATCACTAAATCTTTTGTTGCAAAACTCTTAAAAGTAGTAGCAAAATGTTTGCTCAAGAGTGTCACAGAAGCAAGATCAAGTGATAGTGCATCACCAATCTAGAAGTTGCACTTCTTGTTTTTAAAAATAATTAATTCAAGGCCAAACGTCTACCTTGCGAGTGATGGTGACATCTTCGGTGCTCCTTGAAGGAGTGAGTGGAGGGTATATCAAGAAGCTGCTGCTAGGATACACAATGTAGCAACTGAGAGCCAGAGCCTGCGACTCACTACTCACCATACACTGCCTTATAAGCACCCTTCCCCTCCTTCACTGACTCACTGCTCACCATACACTACCTTTATAAGCACCCTTCTCCTCCTTCACCCTCGCTAATTCAGAATCTTTCATAGATTTTTTCCTTCTCCAAGGGCCCATCAGTGTCATCTGAGGCTATTTTTTATTTTTCTGAGAGTAACTGACTCACTCATTTGGGACCCAACTTGAACCTAGATTTTACACACAAAAATGTCACATTACATGCTATTTTTCTAGCACATTATACACCATTTTGGCATCCCTAGCTCTCGTTAATTTGCACCCTTGTGTGGGCTCATTTTTGCACTAATTCACCGATAACTTTCACTCGTGACCTCCAATTGATGATCTGTTTGCACCGTCACATTCCCACTAGCAAGGGAACAATCCTAGGCACAATTATAACATGACAATCCCTACCCTGACACATCTCTAACCCCCCTAACACACATACATCAACATCCGGACTTGAGGAGGACATACCCAATTGACCTCTCGACAATTCTGCATACAACTATGCTCCAGCCAATGTCTATGACCACCGTCCACCCCAAAATCCCCCCTTGCAATTGATCCGATCCACTTGACTCCTCTAATTTACAACATGGTAGATCGCCATCGTGATGATGATGACCTTGACCTAGAACTGGATGGAGATAATTATTTTCTTTGTCGCAACAATTATGATCGACACAATAACAATCATGGCAGGCGACCCCTCGGCAAACTAGAACTTCCAAAATACAATGGCCTGGCCACCAAGATTCCTCTAGCGTATCGACGATGCATGTTGAATTGGAGGGTATTAATCATATGAAACCAAGGTAGCATGGTTCCCCATGGCCTTAATTGATGCAGCCTCTAAATGGTACCTTGATCTCCTGGTGGAAGAATTAGCCACATAGGACCAACTCCAAATCGAATTCAAGAGGTGCTTCTAAATGAAAAGACTTGAAGATGATCCAGCACTCCAGCTGAGCAAACTTGAACAATGCCATAGGGAAGATGTATGCATGTAAATGAAGCGCCTCATTGCAAAGTGTGACCCACCTCTTGACGATAAGTACCTGACAACCTGGTTCATTGTGCAGGACTAAGGAAGAAGATCCAAAAGTACATGAAAAATATTAGCAGCTATGAAACATTCAGTGCTACTCATGCACGACAACAATTGACATAGAGGATGGAATGATAGATTCTGACTCCGATAGTGATAACGGAAAAAGGCAAATCTAGATCAACTGCAGAATCTAATGAAGAAGGCCGCCTCTCAGCTATGACCATGAAGATCAAATAGCACATATAATCATATGAGGATTTCTTGAATGCAAAATAGAAAGCGCATATAAGCATGTGACGAATTCTATAAGCACATATAGGCACACTATAAAGATGAATTATTTGCTTGTGAATCCTCAAGAAATGACTTGGATTACTTTCTCCCAACACGCTATTGGCATACATCCTCAAGAAAATGACTTGGATCGTTTTCTACCAACATGTTGTTGGCATATATCCTTTTTGCTTGAAGACGAGTTGGTGTTGACATCCGTCCTTTTTGCTTGTTGACATGCATCCTTTTTGCTTGAAGACATGCTAGTGTTCTCTATCTAGATATTGACAATAAGGTCCTTGACCTCCCCACATCAAAAGTGCTCTTTGGAGCCGGAGCTTTGCATAATCAAGTGGAACCTTCTCTCCAACTTCATTGCAAGAGACCTAGCCAATGGATATCTTAGGCACGATTAAAATTACTTGGGTATACATCTAAAAGCTAGAGACCTAGCCAGTGGATATTTCATTGTCTGTTGATAATGCTTTTAACATGCAAGTGAGATTTTGGCAAACAGCTCACCTGCTAGATTTTGGATTTGTAATTATTCTTTTGGAGTTGAAAGCTGTTCTACACTTTCTTGCATTTTGCACCCCTATTTTGTGATACGTGGGTCATAGAAGAAGAGGATGCTGATTTCCATTGTATAAATTGCACAATATTTTTTATGACCATATTCTTAGATATTTCATTACACTCATCTTCTTCATTTAACTTGCATTTCATTCCTCTTCTCCTCTAATCCCTCTTCCTTCATGCTTTCCAAGCCCTTATAAGCTTCTCTTTTAGAGAGGTAAGAGATGACATTGTCACGGGAAGATGTGCCTCCCTATCCTTGGCTTGCATGATTTTGAAGAGAAATATTCTAAAATTGAATCCCATTAGTTTGTAGATCTAGTGCTCTAAGAAAGCTTAGGTACATGGGTTGCATAGGATCCTCCATACCTTTATTAGTAAAATCTAAACTTGGTTGACCAAATAGTAGTAACCTTCCCTCCTTGCCCACGTTCGTTTTGTTGAACATCTCCGTAGAGTTATCTCCCTCCTATCTATTGACCACTAGTGACCATTGTTGATCATTGGTGACCTACCCTGAGAAGCAACTTAACTTTATTGTTTGTATGCATAATGCTACTTTGTCTTGCTGAAACCCTGACAGTCCTAAAATTTACAATGTCATTGAAGTTAGGTACGTGTCTCCACGTCATCTACATGCTTCAATGTCTCCTCAGAAACATTGTCGTGCTACTCATAGTAATGCTTCCATGGAGCTTTGTAATTCATAGACATGGTGGCTATCTCTCTACACAATATCTACCTGCTTTTACGTTTGCTCATAGACGTTGATGGCAATGGGACGTTGACAAGCAAACAAGAAGTCATGCAACAATTTCCCTCCATACCCACTATGTCCCACGTCCTTGAATCTTGTGGCCACCTTTGCTGCTGAACTTCTTTGTTGAGTTATCTCCCTCCTATCCATCCACCACCGATGACCAAGATTGTGGAGCAATATAACTTCATTGTCTATCTACCCAGTGCTACTCTATCACTTGGAATATCACTGAAGTCAGTTGCCTCTCTCCATAGCGTCTATTGCTTCTATGTCACCTCATAAACACTGTTGGCTTGCTCAGTGCTGCTCGCATGGAGCAACATAACTCACAGACATTGTGGCTACTTGAGACCTCTCTCCACAGTATCTCTCCGCTTCTACATCTTGCTCATAGACATTGCAGACTCCCAAGAAGGAATGGCAACAGATGTGGTTGGGTAACCACAAATCCAAGCAGGAGTTGCAAGAGAAACAACCCCACTACCAACTATATCCCCCGCCCTACAATCTTGTAATTGCCTTACAAAATATTGTTGATATTTAAACATTAAATTTCTATAAGTGTTGATGCAAGCACATTGTCCCGTACTATGCTTTTCTTGTCATCTTCTGCTAAGACCCCATGAATCTACCTTACTTGTTTGTTGCCATTTGTAACTTCTCTCTTGCCTATCATCTACCTTCTATCCCAAGGGCTATGATCCAATGATCCTCTAGCATACCTCACCACCCCATAGTTATAATATCCCCAATCATTGTTCTTCTTGAAACATACATGTTTAATTAATAGAAAGAATAGACTCATGGGTGTCATTTGAGAGTATTCGGTTCTATAGGCTACACTAATGTCCTAGATGGCATTGTGAAAAGCTTGAGAGAGTTCGGTTCTTTAGGCTGCACTCATGTAGATGACATTGTGGAAAAACTTAAAAGAAATATTCCATAAAGTATATGTTCACAAGACATAGTGAAGAATAAGTGCATACTAGTTATATGATCGAGTCAAGAGAATGTTTATAGCTCACAAATGAGACAATCTCATACTATGGTAAGCCTACAACAATTTTAGTAAGAGAGTCTTGAACCCTTACAATTTAGACAATCACTTGGCTTTCTACTTAAAAAGGGTTAATCCACTATGGTAGCATATAGCACAAAGGAAAGCAAAAATTGGGAGATAATCACTTGGCTTTGTGTTCAATGGGTGTTCAATCCACTAAGGAAAGCAAAAATTGTGAGTCATTGTCTAGACTAGAGGATTGGAGAAATTTTGAGAGATCTTCTCTCCACGTGAGAAAAAGGAATTTTACATTCGTGGCCAAAAACAAGAATATGACCGTTCAAAGAGCTTAAGCGTAGTACACGACTTAGCCATAGGGCCACTGCAGATTTCGGCATGGCACGACCTTCAGCTTATAATCAACATTAATGAATTATTCCGTGTTTATCAAAGAATGAACTCTGATTGGAAGCGCTAGTTTTGGGTTGCCTTAGCATTCGCCATGAGCACAGGATAGGGGACGTGAGGCGCCCCACAAGCAGGCTGCATTTCCGCAATTTTGTCCGAGTTCCGAACTTCTACCTTGTGAGCTTCAGATGTTGCTAGCAAGAAAGACACAATACCCAGGCACCCTGCTACAAGAGCCGAAACCCGCCCCGTTAGCAGAGCCCAGTTTGGAGGAAGCTGGCATCCTTCACCAGAAAGTCCATCACCGAGAGATTAAATCCCAAAAATCAGCAGAAGAAGAAAACTAGCGATTATCAGGATCCTGCAGAGATAGTGCGTGGGCAACAGCTCGTCAGCCGTTCGTCTTCTCCAGACTAAAAACAAACGCAATCACTGCGAATTGACCGTGGATTTGCTGTCAAGTGTTCACGAAATGCTAGTTTCTGAAGCATACGAACGAATATTACCAACCACAGACGAGGAAGAGGGTTGCGACAGGTTCGAACTTTCGATTTTTGGGACAGCAACAGGAGCAACCACCACAGGCGTTGGCGAGTATCTGGCCAATGAGAATGCAAAAGGCTGCAATTATCCCAAGCAGACTTGCATCATAAGTACAAGGGTATCCTGAAGAAAAAGCAATATGGGCTTCCTGCAGAAGAGCAGAAGAGGAGCAGTCATCAACTATAAGCAAGGCGATCCTCTGTTGGCATAAATGCCTTAGATCTCAAGGCACATAAACAGAAGCATTCTAGCAAAGCTTGAAGCTCGTTTAGTTTTCCCAGCAACCGTGATTAACAAACTCTGTCCATAAAAGAAGAGAAAGTCTGGTGATACATGATGTGGGTCGATCTTATCAGCTATAATGAGAGAAATTGAGAACCTTGAATCGCTGTACTTCTAAAATGACAACTTCGAACGAATGCAATGAGGTCAAGCAAGGAGATGGTGAGACAAACCGCATTGTTTATTCTGACTTCAGCACAAATGTTTCGAGGGTCGTCCTACCTGCAAGCTTCTGGATGCTTAAACATAACTTCTGCTGCTTTTGCGTGAGATGTGGGAACTTCAACTTCAATTGTTCGATTATAGAATTTATTTTGTGCATTGTTCAGATGCTTAGTATGTGCTAGGCAAGGTGTAGATCTTATCTAAGGAGGTCAACTCTTTGGGGATCCCCCTCCTTTCATACAATACACTTCCTGAGGCGCATAAAGGCAGAAACATTTTAGTAAGCTTCCCTCTCAAAGATCCCCCTTCCTTTCATACGATACACTTCTTGAGGCGCATAAAGGCAGAAAAACCTCAACTCATATTTTTTAGTAAGCTCCCCTCTCAAAGATCACGATTCTTTATGTTGGTTCCTTCTTTCTGTAAAAATTGTCCCTTTAAAATTGAAAAAAGACCTTATTCCTTACATGGAGCATGCATTGACTTTGAGTACAAAGAAAGTTATCTTACCACTCGATGGCTATGAAATGTGAGTGATAGAAATGGGAAGTATTTAATGATGATGTCCTTTTCTCTCACACCACATGGATGAGCTTAATAGAAACGAGTATTGAACCCGTGCTTTGCATGGGCACATACACACTCGGTTCACGACTGCTGGCTTGAGACTTGTCATCACCAAGCCTGCTTGCACCTCCGGATCCTTCAGCACTTGGTATGCGGCCACATCCTTTACCATGTTCCCTCTAGCCAGTAGAAAGCATTTGCTTGAGGGAGTCACACTCTCATCTTCACTCAGTTCCTTACATGAATGGTCTCATAACCGCGGCTATGGCTTAAGAGTAATGCAAGAGGGTGCAAGAGATCCACTTTGTGCATTGGAAGAGGACCATCATCTCAACATCAGGCGAAGAGCATCATCAGGCACTGTGTGCAAAAGTACACATATAATCACTCCATTCAACTCCTTCTGTAAATGTGACTATTTCTCTAAAGAATAGGTAGAGATTATACTCTTGGTTTAGTGGAAAACTTTTTAGTAATCCAATAATGGTGGTTTATAAATTAAATGCCACAAGGTAGGCCTCATTCTCTCCTAAATCTTGAATGATTTCATGCTAATTTCTTTCGTCAACCCTAGATTCAGGAATCCAATTTGCTTCCTTTGTTTAGATCCAATGGAGCTCTCATTTGTCTACTTTGTTGGAATCAAGGAAATGGATCAATAAAAAATTATCTCAAATGGCCACGGCCGAAATTCCTTTTGGCACATGCATTGATCAGTGTCCTCTTCATCAAGATTTCATTTCATAGTGATACATGCTGTTGATCGTCATGAAAACTTGGATTAGCTTTAAAGATTATGGCTATGTCTTAACCCAAGGCGTAGAGACCTTTCATCTCCTCTCTTCATTCCCTTGACCTTGCATATCCTCATTCCTCCCAAGTTGCCTCTTGTCTTTCCACCTCCTCTCCACTCAAAGCCTACCTTTTGTCTTTCCATCTCCTTTCGGCTCTCAAAGCCTCCATCCAAGATCTTCTTCTTTGAGACAGGTGGCAAGCTCTTGTTCTCTAAGCTGTCATGTGTCCTCTCTTTTTTTCCTCATGTCCGTGGTTAATAGGTTAAAGATATATACATATGGAAATCAAATCTAAGATCCTTCCCTTCCAATGTTTGGAGATGTCCATTGCATCCTTCCGACCCACGATTAGTGGGTTGCATTGTGATCCAATAATATTTCCTGTAGAGCTGAGGAATCCATTCCCCATGCTCATCCTTAACATTCTTCAATACAACAAATTGTAAACTACTTCTATATCTATCATTTTCTACTTCCATAATTTCTGCCCATGTACCATATGATTAAAATTAGCTCTGTCTACTTCCAAAGACCCTCCAAATTTATGTCTTCTATTCTCTCTTTCTCTATCCCTCTCTTTCTCTTTCTTTGTAAGTCTCTCTCTCTCTCTCTCTCTCTCTCTCTCTCTCCCCCCCCTCCTTCCCTCTCTCGTTTAACTAAACCTCTCACAAAAACAAGCAAAATATTATTACAAAAAACATAGAATACTTCTCTCTCTCAGTCTGTCTTCCAAGGTACCCCTCACACAAACAAACATCAAACTTTTTTGAAATACTTACTTACAATATGCTCTCTTCCTGCTCTGTTTCTCCACAAACAAAGAAAACATTATCAATATCATATCACTCTCTCTCTCCCTCCCAAAACTCTTTGATAATGATCTCTTTTTCTTCCTTCTTTCTCAAATACTTCTAAAACCTAGCAGTTTGAAATACAATCTCTGTCTCTCTCCCTCACTCATCCTACGCCGCTCTTGCCACGCTGGAGTGACAGTGCTAGCACTCCCACTTCCAGGACCCGCAGACCAAGTCTCTCCTTTTTGATTCTTTGGTCTGCCCAACAGGCATATATGGTAGCCCGTGGTGGGGAGCCGACCTTTTAGACACAGAGTGGGCTCGAGTCGAGTGCCTACAGATACTGATGTTTGCTCGGATGATCCGCTCGGTACCACACCAGATCATTCTAGTAGAGTTCAGCGCCTCACCCCTACAGCTTGATGCGGCTTTCCAGGCTATCACTTATCTCCACAGAGTCAGGGATTTCAGCTCCTCCGTCGACGGTCGCATCCGCCTACCTTAGTTAGCCCTATCCTCCTCTATGGCCTTATCCGTTGATGGGGACCAGTGATGCTGGTATAGTCGTCTTTCTAGTTGGTTCACCCGACTGGGCCTCGACTTAGACCGGTTGCCTCCTTTTCAGTACAGCCTCGACGCTCCACCATCTCCCCTCTCCCCCATTGACCGGGAGGTCAACCGACTCATTCGAGCGGATCTGCTCCAGCTCCACACCTAGCGGACATGATTTCTTCACTCCGAGCTTCCTGTGAAGCTCGACATCTACCGCCGACACTGCCTCCAGATCTCACAAGAGGGCTTCATCACACCTCCGGGTTACACACAACTTCATCTACCACATGCGCTCCGGATCTCCCTCAGTCAGTTCAGGGTTTCGTCACATCGATTACGGATCGAGAGAGGATGCGCAGAGGGTATCCCACGAGAGGGCCACCTTTGCCCACTTTGCGACTTGTAGGAGATCGAGTCGGAGGAGCACTTTGCTTTCAGATGTCCTATCTATTTTGCCATCTGAGGCCGGTACCACTGCCTCTTCCGCGACGGATTCGGCCCCCTCCCACACATGATGTAGTTCCCGGATCAGCGATGCCTAGTCGCTTTCTTACATGAGATGACTCACCACCGAGATACCTCTCTCCGAGAACGGCGACACGCGCAGCACACATAGCGTGAGGACACCTAGTGGCCCATCACTGATTTCTTCCAGTCACAGGATACCTCTCCTCAATCTAGCCGACAATGCGGACGTGAGCGAGGGCCAGAGCCACGACAGCTGCGCCAGCGGACAGATTCACACATCCAGGTCCATGACATCTCGTCTCTGCTCTCTGCCCGCCCCACCGGGGTTACCGTTGCCCTCATCCACAGGGCCACCCGCCGCCCCCGACGACCGAGCTCGACTAGGTCGCGTGACGTCAGAGGCCAATCATCTATTGCAGGGTTTTTTCTGACCTCCCATTTGACGGCCCCTCTATGATTGGTCTCTGACGATCACCACCTGCACATATATTTTGTATCTCCCCCCTCTGCCCCATTTTTGGTGCCCCCCCCTTCTTTTTGGTATCATCTGGAGGTTGACACATCAGGACTAGACACCCCGTCCTTCATAACCTCTTTTTTGTAGAAACGGTTGGCTGGCCCCGCCACCGTTATGCTCATTGTATCAGTTATCTTTAGTCTCATAGACCTTCACGGTCTCTTGAAGACTTTAATAAACTTTCTTTCTTTCTATCTCTCTCTCTCTCTCTATCTCTCTCTCTCTCTCTCTCTCTCTCTCTCTCTCTCTCTTTCTTTCCCTTCCTATATCTATCCCTCCTATACTAATGAAGAAAAAAATGACTATTTTATGTCTCTCTCTCCCTCACTCATCCCCTCAAATAGAAAACAACATAGGAGTTCGAAATAATCTCTCTCTCTCTCTCTCTCTCTCTCTCTCTCTCTCTCTCTCTCTCTATCCATCCTATACCAGTGAAGAAAAAAATGCCAAAAATTGTCTTATAGTTTTATATATCATCTACCTCAATCTCTCCCTCTTCCCTGTCTCTTGTAACAAACATATAGACAAAGTGTGATACAAAAACCTATCTACTTAACACAAACAAAACTTTCAAGATGAATTTACTTCATTATCTGGAAAGTATGTGTTCCTTCTTTTGGAGTTGACTCTATACACTCCAAAAAGGTGAAGAAAGAGCTGAAAATGATAAAACACCCGCTTTTCTTACTTCTTCCAAGCAGATTTAGGTCGCAACTTCAGGAGGTAACTCTCTATACTCCAAAAAGGTGAGGAAAGAACAAAAAATGAGAGAATACCCATTTTTCTCACTCCTTCCAAGCAGATTTAGGTTGCAACTTTGGTTTCTAAGAGAGAGTGAAATAAGTAGAGAATGAATGGAAGAGAAGAGGGATGAATGGAGCTTTGACAGAAGTTTCTTTGAGAGATTTTTGAATGTGGAAGAAAAACGTGAGCAAAGAGGAGAGAGAATGACAAAGCAAGAGTGGAAAGAAGATATTTTGAAACTAGCGGCTAGAAAGTGGCGGGAATGAATGTTTGAAACGTTTTGGAAGAGAAGGGAAAGCTGGTAGGAAGTCAAAGTTTGGGCCAAATGGTTGAACCAAATGGAAAACGTGAGCATAGTTTTAGCTAGGGGATAGTTTGCCCTGGGAGGAAAACAAGGAGTCCTGACATGGTCAAGGCAGGTCTGTCAAAGATAATTTTTTATTGTGAACCACCAATGACATTTTTTGGGGCATTTTGAAAAAAAATTGAAATTTCCCCTACACTTGGGGAGCCTCTGTTACAGAGAAGCCTACATGGCATAATCTCCTTCATGGATACCATATTCCCTCATCCAAGCCTCTAATATTTTAGTAATTCTCCAAAGGGCCCCTTTTTGAGTCCAAAATTTTTGTAATGTAAATGACTCTACTATTGCATTGTCTACATTGAAACTAAAATATCTCTTTGAATTGAAACCCATTGCGATGATTATAAAACGGATTATCTCTTTTGAATAATTTTCACTTGCTTAAAACTATAGTCCCATTGCATCAATCTTCAAAATATACTCGAAAATGTTTTGACATTTATCGTAGATGTAGACCTTCAAAATTTATTTTGGGAAATTTATAAGCACTAGATTTTGAAGAACCTTCCCATATGTTGTCAAAATTTTGTTCTTTGATTGAAATTTAGAAAATTTTCTTGTAACTTTAATGGATTTTGCTAATGTTAATATTGCTAGTAGTGGCATGTCAAAGATATCTTCCTTTTGAGCTAGAGTATCATCTACCCATGATTCCCAAGTATTAACTACAATGCTCTTTACAAGAGGCTTACATGAACTAATATTGCTTCATACAAAAGGCTTATCAAAACTATCAATGACAATGTTCACTCCTGGAGGCTAGCCATTCTTTTACTTAGGTGATCACTTTTAGAGACTTACCTTGACTAAATGCAATCCCCACAACTAGAGGCTTGCCTTGATTAAAGGTAGTGCTCATTATTGGAGCATTATCCAACTTGATAACAATGGTAGTCTCTGATTGAGGCTTACCCAAACTCTTTCTTGACCATTTTCACCCATTTTTATGAATATTAGGTGCTCACATGATCAAGGCTTACCCTTTATAATAAAAATAATTGTGTCTATGCTAAAAGGCTTATTTTAAACTTGATGATTACAGAGTGTATCTTCCATATGCTTGCTAAAATTTCATGTTTTTTAAATCATTTAAATATGCATAAGCTTGTGTTGACTACCATTAAAGTACTTCAATTGCTAACTATAACTTGTTGAGGAAATTAACCAAAGCTACCAACAATATTGTGATGAAATTCTTGTTGATGACACCTTCCCTTCTTGATCTAATTATTGCTTGATGTATTAAACATTAAGTCTCTGATTTGTCAAAATTTACATGTGCTTGCCAAAAGAACGGATTTTAGAATAATTCCTTTGAAAATTGAATGATCAGTTTAGTGATATATAAACTCTTCTCAGTTAAATTCTCTTTCAAATGCACATAAATCTTGATGATTGGTTGACCTTTGTTGGTACACACTTGTGTTGATTTTAATTTTTCCTTGATTGAGTTGCCACTTTGCCTTTGATGAAATTGCCACTAAGTTGTAAAAATGTTTTTAGATGTAGAGGGAAATTGCTTAATCCATAGAAGTTGATGTTGCTTGGCACAAATCTCAATAAACTTGAATTGGTGTGAAGCTCACATATTCTTGACCTCTTGTAATGGAAGAACTATTTCAAGGGATGATGTCCATTTTCTTAGGGGGAAAATGTTGACAAAGTTTTGACCATTGAGTATTGTCTTTAGAAAAGTATTCTTAAATTAACAAATATACTATATAAGTATTTCCTTTTGATAGTGTGAAATTTTTTCCAATATATTCACATAAATTATGACATAATATTACAAAATTGTGGACATTTTTTGTTTGAACTACTTGAATGATGTGCCCATTAAAATGATATCAAAAAATACAACGAGTGTAAAACTATGCACTTTTAGTGTGTGAAAGCTATCAGTGAAGAAGACCAGGTTTCAAATATAGTCCAAAATTGATGGCCAAAATATGGTCAACACTACTTAAAATAGTGTCTAAATTGATGCCTAAATAGGAATGAATTATAATGCCTAAAATTTTCTTTGAAAATACAAATGATGTAAGTAGCTTGTGATTTTAGCATGTGAAACCATTACTCAACGGGGATCCGATTTGGATGTAAATGGCCAAGATATGGGCTTGTAAATAATGGAAAATTTTCAAGGTTACTTATAGTTTGACTACCCAAGTTGCCAAACAAGAACCAAGCATGAAAGCTAGCAATCTTTGTGTAATTTAGGCACCTATTTTAGAGTAGCCAAAAGATTTCTAGTACCAAGTGTGATAACTAGTGCAAATTGTCTTAAAGCTTAATTGGACTCTAGGTCTAGTAAATCAAATTTAATCACAAATAAACAAAATTTAACCGAAGTTAAAATTTAGCATGTGAAAATTATGAGGCATGGGTACTTATGTGGCATGTTGATTAGATTGACTCTTGATGTGGTAGTGGCTGTGTAGGTGATGGGCAATTGTTGACATGGTTAGTGAGGTGGTAATGTCGATGCTCTGCCACTATGTTGAGGTGTCTCTGATGATAGGGCACTATACTACCACGTGTTAGATTAGGTGACATGGAAACTAAGACCACATGTCATTGTTCTGTGGCTAGACTTTTCCAAGTGGATTATGCATCACAATGTGTCTCTTATCATGGCATACATGCATATACATGATGAGTAGCTTGATCTGGCATGAGGTATAATTTTCCAAGTGGATTATGTGTTGCCCCATGTCCCTTACTCATGTGATGAGCTCATGATGAGTGGCATACATACATACTAACAATACATGTGTACATAACCTTGAAAGACTTGACCTAAGTCCATAAGGACTATATACACTAAGAAACAGATCCCATAATTTAGGGCTCTCTACAATCTAATCGTCAACCTCATGTCTAAAACATATATATGACCATATACAATGATCATACAAGATTTCTACATATACTGACTCAAAAAACCAATCAAATATGAGATGTCATCCCCAGTAATGGTCAAATAGATTAGATTGCCTATTTGTTGTCTATATTGGTTAAGGTATCTAGTTGGTGACCTATTATTAGATGAAAGCTTTATGTTTGATTCTATGGAAGTAGGCTAGGGTTTGCAATCATAACATTGTGTTTGATTCTATGGAAGTAGGCAAGGGTTTGCAATCAGAGAATTATGTTTGATTCTATGGAAGTAGGCGAGGGTTTGCATGTGAAATTGTTTCAGAACATTATGAGTGTATTTGCCTTGTATCAACATAATGCAATGTGTATATCTCCACATTTCTATGTGAAGAAAATAATGGAGGTCTCCCATGTCCTTCATGTCATGTCAAACTTTGATGTGAGCTAGCTTTAACTTCTAAAATGAGCTTCCTATTAGATCTTGTGAGGATTTAATCATCCACATGAAGAAGAACAAGAACAATGTCTTGTGGTGTCTTCCTCATGTACAAGGAAGGATGTGATTATGTACCCAATAGAAACTATTGGGTACAAAATTCTCGAGCATAAACATGTGAATTTGAGCTTGGAAACTCCTATTTGATAAAATAATTATGGATCTTTGTATCGATTGATTTGGTTTCCAACAATTAAAAAATTATCAAAGTAACCCCTGATCTATTGGTGGTCCTTCTAGGAGGCTTATCCAATACCATCACTACTTCCTATTAAAGTGTTACCAGAACCTAAAATGCTCTATGATGGAGGCTTGATGGTGCTCATTAATAAAAGGTTGCACCTTTTGATATTTTTGATATGATTCAGAGCTCAACTATGGAGGCTTGCTTGACAATGCAATGTGGCTACTTCTTAGATGGAAGGCCTAGAAAAATGCTTCAAAAGTAATTAAGATAGTCATGTTTATTATGGAATTCTAGGACATTGGGAACGAAAATGCAAGAAGAAATATAGCAAGAGAAAGACATTGCAAATCGGTGGTATAATGAGGGTATAATGGGATCAATAATCAATCGCAATGAGAAAATCAATATCAATACTAGTATCATAATCAAAGGTAGCTAGCTAATCATGCTGATGAACAAAATCAAAATCAAGATCAACCTCCTCTACAAAACTTGCATTCTCTTTTGAGAGGAAAACAATGGAAAACCTTCACAAAACTTAGAAAAATCCCAAAACTTCTTGAATAGAAAGTAGAAACTAAATAGAAACATAGATAGGATGATGATTTAGTATAGTTCCTAGAATGGAAAAAGTGAAGGGACAAGGAGATTTCAAGATTGAGGCCCCAAGATCCAAGGTCTAAGCTTGTGGATAACAAAGTGTAATGAAAGGTTCTCATCTCACACTATGCAATAGAAAAACCAATGGGAGAAGCTGATCATGACGAAAATATTTGTGGTGTGATTTAGACACTAGTAATTACATGACAAATAAAAAGATTGGTTTTAAGAACTCCATCCTAACAAGGCTACCAATAAAAATGTCATTATGGATGACAAAACACTACACAAGATTGAAGTAATTGGCAAGATATCACCACACATCGACATTGGTCCTCTAGGCTAATATGGAACTTAACTTTAACAAATATGGTTGCATAGTCAAAGGACTTGATAATCCCAACATTCTCACTACAAAACATGCTAAGATTGGCAGAAGGTCCAAATTGTCATAGCTATTCCAATAAGAGAGTGTGCTTTCTCATCATTAGAACTAAGATGCATATCTAGAAACCTTTGAACTCGTCAATTTTAGGAGTGTAACTCTCTCCAAAGGTCAAATATCACCCAAGGGCTTCCACATGTATATTTCAAAAGAGATGTTCATGAATCGTGTTTTATGGGTAAGCATCACTTCAACCTAAATTCTAAGTGTTTGAACATTATCGTAGATCATACATTTAGATATTTAGGGTTATGCCTGAAAATAGTTTCTTTGAACAAAGCTTATATATCATCATATTTATTGTAATTTTTTCTAGAAACCCCTAGAAAACATGGAAATTTCCCTTAAAATTCATATTCACTGCAAATTTTTCTAGAAAACCCCTAGAAAAACATGGATTTTTTCCTTATAGCAAAAACTAATGCACTCAATGTGTTCAAAGAGTTTAAAACCCTTCTAGAAAATCATATTTACATGTACATCGAGATCCTTGATGTGAAAAGGATGAAGAGGAGAGTAGTAGTCACTTGGACCGTGGTATTGAAAGGTAGCTCACATCATAGAAAAGTGTAGTAGAGAGAAAGACTAGAGTCATTACCTAGTGAGCTAGATGCATGATGGGATGAAAAGAAACTGTCCCATCCTTATGGGGAGAGCATGTGTCAAAATCATATATTTGATGAACATAAGGTCAATTGAGATTTTGCAAAACTTAACTCTACCTTCACACATGCAGGACCTTAAAACTGATCATTTGAGATTATTTGGCTCTCTTAGTTGTACTCATTTTCTAGATGATCTTGATGGCGAATCACTCGAGTGAGTTCCTACAAGCTACAACAAAACATAGTCTATGGTCCAAGGAAAGACTCATTGTTTATAAAGGTAGCATTATTGATGAAACAACTTCTTATTTTTTGATCAACCAACAACCATTTTGGTGCTAGCATCCATCTTTCAAAGACTCTCCTTGCTAACAATTTCTAAAAGTGATCAACATGGTTTGACTACACAAAGCAAAGAGAAACAAAAAGTGTGACAACTTATCCAAAAGCAAAGAGAAACAAAAAGTGTGATAAATTATGGATAAGTCCCAAAAAGCTCCACACTATATGTGAAAACATCTTCTGGTGAAAGAAAGAAACCAAGATCGTGGGCATACAAAAGCAACTTTGGACTTAAAGTTATAGAAACTGAAGAACCATTTATTTAGAGAAGCAATCAAAGTTCCAAAATGGCAATATGCCATGGATGAATAGTATAAGCTCTTATGAACAAGACTAGGATACTTACATATCTTGTAGAGCAAAAGAAGCATATTGGTTGCATGTGGTTATATAGAGTTAAGCTTCATCAAGATGGAATAGTTGACGAGTGTGGGTATAAGGAGAGTGAAAGAGGGGATAGAGTCAATGACATTAGAAGAGGATATACAACCACACCAATTGTATGCCACAAGGTTCTTTTAAGAACTTGGTGCTTTCAATCTCCTTATAGGGGCTCAACAACCATCTCCTAAGTGGATCTAGCCCATATAAGATTTTCTTTTAATAGCTTGGAGTTTTCAAGCTCCCTATCATGGCTTGTGCTACTCAAGCAAATCTCCTGAAAGTGGCATGTGCCACACAATGACTATCTCCCAAGCAAATGACTTCGCTCATAGTAGTCACCCTATCTGCAAGTTTTCCATGGTTCTTTTCGACGTTTTAACGAAACTGGAACAAAAGACACTAAGGAATTGGAATATTTGACCATAGTATAATGAAATCACCACAACAAAGGCATTACATTGTGCTGCATATGCACAATCATCTACCAGAGGTAAGCGCAGTGCCAAATCACTTCTAATGCACAACCAATCGATGAAGAAGACTTAGAGAAGAAGAAGCGTATGAAGGCTAACTTATGAAGAGGACTTCATAGAAAATGAAGCTAGACACAAAGCTTATACATGAACCTGCAAGTGAGATTTTGGTGTCGGTGGAATGTGCCCTTTTGTGACGCAACCAGACAGGAGAAAGGGGAGAGAGAAGGCTTTGGCCCCGCAAGTGTCTTGCAATTAGCCTAGAGAAGGAGCTTAGGCAACCAAGACCCCCTGCCCAAAACAAATGCAAAAGAGGGGCAGGACGTGGCCTCCAGCAATGCGGAGAAGGAGCTAGGCTTCTCAGTGGTGAAGGAGCCACTGAATCTCCTGCACCTACTCACTTAGCTAGGCGGTGGGCAGTCAGTGTGTACAACACCATCTTAGGGCAAGTACACACCCGCCTAGTACAAAAGGGATGGGTGGTGTGTCATTACACAAGGCGGACACGACAAGAAACAATAGGAATGCATTTATTGCAAGTGCTAAGAAATGCATACGTGGGTTTGTGGTGGGAGCTTTGGCTACTGCTATCCATCCCCTGGGTGCCCCTTTTTTTGCGCAGCCTATCGGCTTCTGAGATGTGGTGGCCACGACCGCGCTCGGGTGGTGATCAAGATGATGGCGTCCCAGCGGCCATTCCTCAAATGAATGGCGTCCCAGCGGCCATTCTCTACTCCGGGAAGGGCATTGGTGGAAAGCGTTCCCCCGTTCAAAATAGAGGCCTGCACAATCTTAGCTTTGTGTTCGTTTGTTTTTGCTCATCAGATCGCACGCAGAAATGTCGTGGATGCAGCCCGCCCGACCCCTCTCTCGCCTTCTGAGGCCTCCTCGCCCTTCTCCATCGCAGCTCTTGCCTGCTCGACGTTTCTCTGCGGGTACTTGCCTTCCCTTAAAGATACATTTACTCGAACAAGATCGCAACGGGCGTAGAAGACTTTGTTCATCTTTCTGTCATCACATTTCCGCCTTGATTGTAGCATAACCCTTTTGTAAAGTCCAGGACCTTAGTACATCGTCTAAAATGCTGTAGAATAGAATTAGTTGGGAGTGAAAGCATACTTGATCCGACCGGGAGAATTTCTAGGTTGCCAGCGTGCTTCTTCTTACAGTTGAAGAGTGGAAATAAAATATCATTATATTTTGGGACAGCAACTAGCAGAGGGATCTCCGGCTTACAGGTTTGCCAAAGTCGATGTGGAATTAGACTATGTTGTCCTGTTTCTCAATCCAGGACGTGGGTCGGAACGCTGCTGGTTGCCTTTGGATGACACTGCGTATCCTGCTCGCAAGTTGTTATTTGCTTTCAATAGGAAATTAAGTTCACGTTCTCCATATTGCTTTTTCGAATTTGTGCATTCTGCATTGTACTAATTGTTTCAACAGTCCACGGTATAGTACGGAATTGGTTACAGTTAGACTTGTTCTAGAGGAACAGGTTCAGTGCATTTTTTATACTTGTTAACGAGGAAAGTTATCTATCAATTATAATATGTTTGAAATTGTAGAATTGCTGCTTCAGTAATATCTGTTGGTCCTTGTGCTTAGCAGTTTTTGAATCATAAAGTTAAATTGATATGGTAGGGTGGTTGAGTAGGCCGATTCGTCAGTCTTTCATTTCTAACTCTGTATTTTCCCAGCTGGAATCCTCTCTTTTTAAAGCTCAGTGAAATACAATCTTGTAAAGGAGCAAATATTTGGTGTCTTGGTCAGCTCAAGTAGAATGTATATATAATAAGATAGAAGCGAGGAATATTTGTTCCTCAGGCTGTAATATCTACATATGCATATTGTGCCGGACAGACCCTTTAAATTGTTTTGGTCAACTTAAGCGAACAGAATGTTCAAGACAGAAGCGAGGTATATTTTTAAGAATTAAACAGCTTCCATATTAAAGGGCACTTAAAAAAAGGGAGTCATGAGGATAATATCCCACATGAATTTTCTTTGAGTATTAGGCAAAGAGCATAGAGACTCCTTATGAAAGACTTCTATGAAAGGGCAGTTTGCTAAAGTACAGTGAGTCATGAGGATTTAAACCATCCTGGAAGTCTCTGAAATGTGCAGAGGGCCTGGTCTCTCTTTGCCAATATTTTCGTTCTCTAAGAAAGCAAAATTATTTTAAAGTATACACTGCATGCGTTCACTTTGAAAGATCCTAGCCCATTTACTATGCTGCTTGATAGGTCACAGTGTCCAGGAATTTGTTCATTGGATGTCATAGTAGCTAGGCCCCGCCATGCATCATGGGTAAAGCTCTTTGGCTTTAAAGGTAGAAGATGGTTAGGGGTGTGTTGCGCCATCATCCATCCTTGAAGCTCTTTGGCTTAGAACCATAGGGAGAGGCTAAAGTGAGACACTGCTGCCTTCACAGGCATCTACAGCTTGGATAAACAGAAGGTGACCACTTTTTCTGTAGCCTTCTCATTAAGTGCTAGCCCTCATCACGATCAAATCTCTTCTTTCTTTTTGGAGACATGTCACAATACATGCTGGCTATTGCATATGGGGGCATGTGTGAGCAGATGCTTATAGCATGGCCTTTTAACACCCATCGAGCGCTGATGACATCGGTGGGGGTATCACAGTGGCTTGTCATTATTATGTGGGATGGAGTTTATAGGTGTAGCCTTGTGGGTGCCTATACAAGTTGAAATCTGCACTGTACGTTTTACTTTTACTTTTATGGGCATGTCCCTGGTTATATCTAGGTATATTAATTCATGAGGTACGTCAATAAAACCATGGCCTTGGAAACAGGAAAAAATGGAGAGTAATTGAGGACAAGGTTGTTAGGGTGCATCTTTTTCTGCTCAAGATCCCAAAAAATACAGGAGTTCAAAGAGCTTCCTTTTTTGGGCTAGTTGCATCTTAAGAATAGATTGTCACTTGTCCTGGGATGTTTCTTTTCCAAGCTCTGGATATAGGTTCGTGTTCATGATGTCTTGATGCTCTGATACTAAACTTTGGATTTTTTGGGGTATTTTCCCTTGTATGAATGGTTGTATCCTGAAACACGTGTTTGCTCACTTTCCTGCAGATCACCATGGACCCGCAAGAGTGAATTTTTGGGAGGATCCACTTCATCCTGCAAAATGGAAAGAAGAGCATGTAAGCTTGCAGTGGTTGTGTTGCAGGGTTGTACAATTATTTAATAGTTTGCCAGGAGTTAGACACATGTTGGGATATACTGTCCGATTGTCGTTGCATTGCTTTCTAGCCTGTGTCATGGCTATATCTTCCCTTTTTGTCTAGAGAAGTAATACAAACTCTGTGCATCCTTCTTATATAAGCGTATGAGTGTTAAAGGCATAGTTAGGGGAAACGGAAACGGGGAACGGAAACGGAAACGGAAACGTTTCGGGATTTTTGGGAGGGCTGAAACGGGGAAACGCCACGTCAGCAAGGGAGGGGAGTAGATGATGATGGAGGGCTGAAGCAGGCTGCAGGAGAGAAAGGAGAGGAAAGGAGTGAATGGGGCTGAAGGAGGGCTGGAAAACCTTGAGGATGGAGAGAATATGAGGCTGAAGGAGTGGAAGGAGCTTGGAGACCAAAATCAAAAGCAAAAAGACAAAAAATGTGATTTTGGTGACCTAGCAGCCTGTGTTGTCTGAAACGGCACGTTTCAGGGCTCTGAAACGCGTTTCAGACTGGCTGAAGCGTTTCAGCCAGCCGTTTCAGGGTCCTGAAACGTTTCAGACCCTGAAACGCGTTTCAGGCCTGGCTGGGCTCTGAAACGCGTTTCAACGTAACTGTGGTTAAAGGTGGGCTTGTTCTAATTCTGCCCTCTAACTATTGAGCACGGATGGCAATGGACATGAGTGGGGATGTCATAGCACATAGGCTGACAAGGTTAATGGATTATATGGACTGTCATAAATGCTGTAGTTTTGAAGTAGTGGTGTGCCATTGATTATTACACTGTTAGATTTGTAGGTTTGGATATGATCTTGCCTTATCTTCAAGACATACATTAGTAGTGTGTCATTGATTATTATGCACAATGAGTTTGGAAGAAACTCTTAAACATGCTTTATGTCTTCAACTGTGGAGATGCCATTTGTAATCAATCTGTTGTGAAGGGTTGATGTCATGTCTTGCATATTCAGAATTGCACTGAGGGCCAGCCTTTCTCCACAGCATGCCCAAGGGGGTTCCCATCTTTACATATGTTACGGACCAATGAAGCACATGACTGGATGTGCATATATTATTCAACATTGGGGCTGAATGGAAAAAATATTCACAGTTGGGCACTCTACTGCTTATGAAGTGTTTTGATCCAGTCAGTACTGTAGCAGGCTCCATAAGATTCACAGTTTTTATTCCGAAGTTCGTGGTGTAGGATATCTCCAGAAGGCTCTGACTGCTTGAACAAGAACAAAACATAAGGTTCTCCACGCACTTGTGTGTAGTTACACTACGCTCTTTCAAATTACCTCAAATTTCAGTCTATTTGGCGCCCTTTCATTTTGTATTGCTAGTTAACACTGCTGACAACACCTCCATCTACGATTTCCTCTTAGGGTAACATCCTTTTAGTCTCAGAATATTGTATGGCTTGCTGTAATCACTTTTAATGCATTCTAATGAAGTATCCTCTAGCTTGAATCGTTTCGGATCGGTAACGATTTGGTGTCATATGTATCCTCTTTTAGATGCCCAAGGCAGAGGATAGGGCAAGGAGGATTGGTTATGCTCAAACAGGACAAGCTCCCTAGTAGGCAACTCTTCGGAGAAGAGGAGCCTAGGTTTGCTACCAATCACAGGGCCACTGTCACCATTTTGTAATTATTCCGGAGTAATAAAAGAGGATTCTTTCATGTGTTGACTATGGTCAAAGTGCTGGACTATGGTCAAAGAGTCAAAGGCTTTTATTTGACCTTGATCAAAGCAATGAATAATGGTCAAAGAGACTTGGCCACGGCCAATAGACTTGACTTTGGTCAAAGAAGGTTGACCATGATCAACCAGAGAACTAAAGAGCTGACTTTGGTTAGAGAGATCTGACTATGGTCAAGGAGACTTGACAGCGGTCAAGAGGGTTGAGCCCGGTCAACCAGAGTATCCTTTTCACGACGGGACGCCCGCATAGACTAGGATTAGTCTAAGTATTTGATTTGCATGCGAAAGATTACTGGGTGCCATGGTTGTGTGCTTTCGCAAGTTTGTGAGAGGGGTCTCTGGTTCCTATTTCAAGGAGCAGCAGGAAGCACGAGGAAGTGATCTTCCATACAGAGCCCAAGGGGGAGTGTAGGTGTGAGGAAGGAGGAGCTTCTATGAGATGGCAGAGCGTGGGTGAAGCGTGGAAGGCTCACAGTGGCAAAGGAAGCGCATAGAAGGCAAGGTCTGGAACCTGGTGTTTGACGATGTGTATATCCTACTTGTCCTAGCTTTTAGGCGATAGTGCTTACGACATATAAAGAGCGACGGCGGGGAACTCTAGACCACCCCAACCCGCTGGCATCAAGAGGCATTTGGTTCTTACGACCCTCGTGAGCCCATCATGTGTATGCGTGTGGATTAATCGCTGTTGGCAATTACGCGATAGCCCACTTCAATGCTCCTGCATCTGATGTCGGCCCACACTAGCTTCCAAGTACAAAATTCCGCTCTCAGTGTTTGCGCTTGGGATTTCAATTGAGCCAAGACATCGCATTTCGATTCTGCCCTCTTTGGCTAGTTCCACGATCTTCTGTGGAGATCAGCTCTTAGGGAGACACATGTAATTCATTGGCATCAAGAGGCATTGGTTCGTACGACCTTCGTTAGCCCATTGGTTTTGTATCTTGTGTATGCCCGTGGATCAATTGACGTTAGCAATTGCGATTGCCCACTTCAATGCTCTCGCATCCAATGTTGGCCCACACTAGCTTCGAAGTACAAAGTACCGCTCTCTTGATGGTGTAGTGTTTGCACTTGGTTTTTCAATTGAGCCAAGACAACGCATTCCGATTCTACCCTCTTTGGCTAGTTCCGCGACCTTCTTTGGAGATCAGGCTCTATACGTCATGGAATATGATGTGGAAAATTGGTATTGAATTGACACCCACGTTCGATAGGCCATCGTTCTACAACTCAAGGGGGGCGAGGAGGGGGGGGGGGGGGGGGCAAAGAAGCTAGGTGGCTACACCTGAACAAACTTATAGAGTTAGTGGCGAGGTGACCTTAATCGCCTAACCTTAGAGCAAGCTCTTGGTGCTGCTGTAGCTGTGCGCGATTGTAAGGGAAATTGATATCGTCTCCTTCAATCGGAACACCAATAATGTAGTAGAGTGAGGATCAAGGCTTTAGGAGCTCTCGGAATAGTGGCCCTTTAATGCTGATTGTCTGTCAGTAAGAAAACACACTTTTTGCCCACGAATTCCTTCAATCCTTTTCTATTAAGATATGGCTCCTTCACCAGACCGAGTCTCCACAGGTGGAGGCGGCAGCACTGAGCAGGGTCACCAAAGGCTAGGCACGCATAGGTGTAGGTTCATAGAGTGCTGTTGGCACTGCTTGAAGAGGCTAGGAAAGATCCCCTCTTTTGCAGTTTGGAGAATCCCCACTCAGAAGGTGGTCATGATAGGCATTTTTCTCCATCAGTTCAGAAGGAATCGAGTAGGAAGCGATCTTCCAGTTCACCTTCGTCTACAACTAATTATACAACAATTTCCTCTTGATCGACTGGCGCTTTGATTTTCATATCTCTCTCTCTCTCTCTGTCTCTGTGCAAACACACAAGGACCCGGAACCAACAAGCTGGACCACCCCCGTAAGGTCTTTATTTCACAGTGAAAGTCTCTGTACAAAGTTGTAGCTCGAGGCTGATTTTACAAATGTGATAAATCAGAATACAAGGGAGAGGACAGCTCTCCACACTTGGCAAGTGCCATGTGTCAATTTCCTAGCTACTTGCTAGATACATGCCAGTAAGTAGGAAACTCTGGAGTCTTCGTAGTCCTCGGTCACATGGACACCTCCTGGATGCTTGCTAGGCTCCAAACTTAGTGGATATTAAACCACTCTCTTGTATCTGCAACGATTAATTAAATGCACATAGCCATGACACCCATTAATTGTCAGCGCTTGCATGCGAAAATAAGACTCTAGAATGTTTCCAGGATTGTGGGCGTCCCCACTAAACACATGTGTGCACATGACATAAAACATTCTCTGGTTGACCAAGGTCAACCCTCTTGACACTAATTAAGGGGCTTTGATCGAGGGTCAAGGTGCCTTGATTAAAGCCAAAGCTCTCCGACCTTTGTCGGGAATACCTTGGTTGAACAAAACTCTCCTTGGGTAAAGCCAAGCTTTGTTGGTCGAAGCCAGGACTCTCTGACTGAAGTCAGCTCTGAAGTGCTTTGGTTAACCGTAGTCAACCCTCTTCGCCTAAGCCAAGTCTTCCTAACCAAAGGTTAGGCTTACTTAATCGGAGTTAAGTATCTTTGACCAATGGAAAATAACTCTTTGACCAAAATTAAATAAAAGAACCAAAATTAAATAAAAGAAGAACTCTGTAATTATGATCAAATAAATGGTCAACTTGAACTTTGACTTGGAGTATTTACAACTTGGTGACATTCCCCTTGGCTTCTATTCAGTTGACCTCAACTGAAAAGCTTCTTTGTAAATATGCACGAGTTGTGGATGATTAGACAACATGTATTCATCCATCCACTTGGTATTCAATGCTGAATAGTTCTTGAATTTTACAAGGTACATGTAAGATTCCTTGCTCTGTGGGCCTTTGCGTGCAGTATGGTACACAATTTACTCTGGCTGAAGGACCTGCTCTAGCTCATCCACTTCTGGTGAATCTTGTATTACTGGCCCTATAGGCTGCGACCCTTGATATTTCTTTAGAAGACTCACATGAAAGGCATTGTAGTTCAATCTCTATGCAACCATGTTAATCTCATTTGAAACCTTGAAAGGGCCGTTCAATCTCTATGTAACCTCGTTAATCTTATCTGAAACCTTGAAAGGGCCATAATATTTGGGAGATAACTCTGCATACACTCTGTCTTTCCCTTTAAGCTTGCGGAGCTTGGCTTTTTCAAGCTTCAAAAGTATCCAATCCCCTTGCTTGAGATCTAGCTGTCTCCAGTGCTTATCTGCAGATTTCTTATGCTTCTCTTGAGACCTCTCTATTACTGTCCGAACCTGTTTGAAAGCTGTTTGGAGGTCTCCGACATATTGATCAGCTGCAAATATCTCGTCTTTGGTCCTCATGGTACGTGGCAGAAACGCCTTTCTATAAATGACCTCAAATGGGGCTTTCCCTGTGGAGCTGTGAACATTATTATCATATGCAAACTCCACCAGTGGAAGGTACTTTGCCCAATTTGATTTTTGGTCAGCCACGTAGCATTTCAAAAGACTTCACTTTGACCATCTGTTTGAGGATGGAAAGAAGAAGAAAAATTCAGATTCGTCCCCATATTATCAAATAAGGCTTTCCAGAATAGGTTGTGGGGTCTCGGTCACTAGCAATGGACTTTGGCATACCATGGTGCTAACATGCAACGGTAATCTGATCGTGTAATTCACAGCAAGACCTTCTTTAAACCTTTAGCGAGGAATTAGTGTTGTACACCATAGAGAGAGAGTAGAGTCGACAATCGATTGGGTCCCTATGCCCACTGAGGGCCCCCTCCCCCAATCAGGGGAGAATTTGCTTTATACTTGGAGAACTGAGAAATACAAAGAACACTCTTCGAGAGAGCACGGAACACGCTTCTGAAGAGCTCACTGTGCACACGTATAGTGGACCCAAAGACTTGAGAGGCAACCCAACCTATACCGAGACCTTGATGCTGTCCACACTGACGATGTAGGACGCTTCTACAAGGCAAGGAAGTGGCTTGTGCTGTCCACCGGAATGCAGGGTTACTGCGTGTGTCACATGCACCCCTGCACTTGGGTGCAAGGTGACACACTGGCTACATCGACAAGTGTATTATAATTCCCAGATAGGAGATTTTGTTGTATGCTGTGACCCCTTTGTGAGCCCTTGTCCAGGGACAGTCAGGCACAAGCTACGTAGGTCAGTCTCTCAGCCTTAGGTCAAGTCAGTAGTCAGTTCTTGTTCACTAGTACCCACTGGAGAACGGTAGGTTAAGTGTTTCCATCTTATAGTTTAGGTCTTAGCCTAGGTTAGGAGTCCCTTTAGGGTCCCCAAAGGCTGGACAGGTAAGCAGGGAAGGCAGCCTGCAAAGGCTGCGCAAAAACTCCCCTGGCAAATGAGCCAGGGAGGGCTTTTTATAGGCTGGTTGTAGGCCAGCTAGTTTGTAAAACAGACTGATTCTGTCTGTTTATGTTACGCTCTAGCCGAGGTAGCATGACCTCGGAAGAATCAGTTGACATTTCCCTTAAAGGATCTCTGTTTGTAATATATCTGTTTGCGCTTCATGTAAATGATCGGGAGGGAATTAATGTCAAGGTCCTAGGTGAGGGCTGATAGCACCAGACTAGGTGGATCTAAGGCTAAGGGCCTAATGCAAGAAATGTGCCTAGGGGCAAAGGAAATTAAAGTATCCCAAGAGAGGGGTGAAAAGATGCATTAGGAAGGCCCTATGATGATGACATGTGGCATCTAGATCCATCTAGGGAGACGGGGCTTGTTGGAGTTAGTGAGAGATGGAGAATGTACCTTCACGTGGGATTTTTTTCGACTCTCTGAGGACTCTCACGCTTCGATAGGATTTGGCTGGGAGGATACTCTGTGGTGCTACTCTTGTGATCTGCTGTAGTTAGTAGAATGTACGTAATAGTTGGTATCAGAGCGACAGGAAGAGATCAAGGAAGGGTAGAAATAGCGATGCGGTGTGACGGTAGAAGAGAAATTCACTAAAGTTCGGAAGGGTGCACTTGCTCCAACTTCCATAGCAAGTGATACTAGTCGCACGAATCCATTGCCACGAAGCTTGAGCGAGCACGTCCAAAAGTTGGCCTCCGATTCACGAACGTAATTTGCAAGAATGCGATCCCTCCAGCTGACCTTGCTCGTGGCTACGGGAGTTGGGGAAATGGAACGCTTGTAGTGGAGAAAGGTCGTGATCATGGGTATCGTGGATCTGGACTTTCCATCGCAGGGGCTGCACGTTTCCCATTGAAAGTTCGAATAGCAGAGCTTGCAGGTTTGACGAGGGGATTACGTACGAAGAGGTTAGTGTTCAGGCTGGGCGGCAAGAGCGCACGGACGGTTGATTCGTCTCTGCACACAGCTCGCACTATCTGCTAATTCGTCACGCAAATAACTTGAAATTAAAATTTGGCTCACTCCTACGCTAACCAGCGGATAGAGTAGCCGCCTTTGCAAGCTCTTCATCTGTTGGCTAATTTACAAAGAGATTGTAATAGAACCATAGAATGGATTTGGTTCGGTCGATGAGCTGGCTACGTGGCCTTGGAGGGCTATGACTGTGAGTCAATGAAGGAAGCAGGGTGGCAGGAGCGAACAACCAGGGAGCAGTTCTTTTCGTTTCTGTACAAAATTTCAATTTACAGTTCATTTATTTCTGTACAGCAGAAGGGAATCTGAAGTGAAAAAAAATAAATAAATTTTGTGGACAGTCTGTGAGACTATGCTTGTGCATATGCCTGTGTGCTTCAGTCAGAGTTGATTTGCAGGAATTTTCCTAGTATAGGAAAAAGCGGTATTAGGAAAAAGCGGTATTTGGATATATGCCTGTGTCAATTACCTAGTCAGTATAATTGTCAGATTGCAGGTATTCCCTAGTATAGGAAATTGTGTCAGTTATAAATATAGTGTTCTAACGGTGTTTATAAAATTAAAAAAAAAAAAAAGAGCAAAACACCCATTGATTTGAATGGAAGCAGAAGAAGGAGCTTCCAGGAGGGACCTTGGTGAGTCAGGAGTCCGGCCGACCCAGCAGGTGTCGCGCCCAGTAGTTCACACCTTATCTGGCAGGATTGCATTACTTGAGGATGCCTTGCAGCAGTTATTAGCGCAACAGTTACAGGCAAATGCAGGGCAGTCTGAACTTAGAAGAGTGATACACAGTATGTCTGCCAGACCTTCTCGAGATGAGAAAGGAAAGGCTCCGATGGAACCGGAGTCAAGTGTCCATACGGTCGAGCCAAGGAGGGCTCAAGTACCTAATATTGCCAATTATAGGCCGGAAAAGTATTCTGGTCGGATGAATGACTGTAGTTCCGATATCATTGAGACTTGGTTGCACAAATGGGATGAGGCGTTCACCATTTGTGAAATCAGAAATGATATCAAGAAAATCCGCGAGGCCACCCACATGTTTAGTGAGGCAGTGGATCGGTGGTGGATTAAATAACAGAGAGATGGTATTGCATCCACTACCTGGGAGGGGTTTAAAAGGGAATTTAGGAAACACTTCTTACCTCTTGACGAAGCATCCCGAGCTTGGGATCAGTATAGAAACCTTCGTCAGAGAAATTTGTCAGTGGGAGAATACATTGATAAGTTTCAAGAGAGCGTAATGAAGGTTGATGAACCCCTATCTCAATCAATCCAAGTGAAAGATTTCATATTTGGATTGAATGATCGGATTAAAATGGAAGTTCGGGCTAAGTATGCGAACACGTTGGATGATGCAATAGCCATAGCCCTGAACTATGAAGATGCCAAGGGTAGCAGACCAAGTGGGCTTGCACAGGTTGGAACCCAGTATGGGTACTAGAAGAAATCTGGGTTTAAGAAGAAGTGGATTAGTAAAGGGAGTGGTTCTCAGCCGAGTGGTCAAGCCAAGCAGGCGAAACCAACTGAAACTCCTAAATCAAGTACTACCATTGGAGTGAAGAGGAAAGTAACACCAATGGCAGCCCGGGCTTGGTCAAAGTCTTCCTTAAACCCAGACAAAGAGAAAAAGCGAGGAGAGAAGGCTTGTGTTTTGGTTGCCTTCAGCCTCATCAATGGAAGGATTGTCCACGAAATAAGGATCATCGGATGGCTGAGATGGTAGTCTCAGATTGCGACGTGGAAATGGAGGGAAGTCCCAGAGCAGAACAAATGTAGATTCAGCTAGCGGGATCTTCTCAGAGGTTAGTACCTTGTTTGTTACGTGTGTTTGTTGCTAAGCTAGTAATGAGTGTACCTGATAACATCCTATCTAAGCCCGCAGCAACGGGGTATACAGCCTTTAATGATACGGAGTTGATTAAGATGAAAGGGCAAGTGGCCAATCATGATGTCATTGTGTTGTTTGACTCGGCGTCAACGCACAATGTGATTAGCTCCAAACTCGTAAAAAGGCTAAAGTTAAAGACTAACCCATTTGACTATGCGTATACAGTCAGGATGGCAGATGGAAGTTCAAATGAAGTATGGGACCAAAGGGTTATCCAGTCGGAGCTTCGTATTCAGGACTATGCTGAGAAGCTTGATTTTGAAATGACTAAGCTTGCTCATGCAGATATAGCCCTGGGTATGGCGTGGCATTCTAGGAAGAATCCAGCCATTGATTGGAAAAAGCACGTATATCAATTCAAGATGAATGATGTGCTTTATGTCTTGCGAGGTGAAAAAGATATACCTCAGGGATTGTTGGTTTCCGTGATGGAAATCCGAAAAGCTCAAGAAGAGTTTTTATTCCTTTGTATAGCATCAGTAGAGCCGGTTGATGATTCTTCGGTTAGCACTGATGTTGCGCAAGTGGTGAGATGGCCAAGCTGGCTAATCTAATAGCAGAGGAATTCTCTGAGTGTTTTAGGGATGAGTTACCTTATGGGTTATCTCCGGAGCGGAACGTTCAGTATAAGATTGAACTGATCTCGGGGGCAGAATCTGTAAATAGACCTCCCTATAGAATGAGTTTTACCGAAGAGGCGGAGGTGCGTAGACAACTGAAAGAATACCTCAAGTTGGGGCAGATTCAACTAAGTTTCTCACCTTTTGCTTCGCCAGTGATATTAAAGAAGAAAAAGGATGATACGTTTCGCCTCTATATAGATTACAGAGCATTGAATAATATCACTGCTAAGCACAGGTATCCGATGGCTCGGATTGATGATTTGCTAGATGCATTACATGGAGCCGTGATTTTCAGCAAGATAGATCTTAAGTGTGGCTATCATCAGATCCGGATTAGAGTCGAGGATGTGCATAAAACCGCTTTCAGAAGCAGGTTTGGTCATTATGAGTTTTTGGTAATGCCCTTCGGACTTACCAATGCTCCAGCTACATTCGTCATGCTTATGAACGATTTACTATGTCCGTATATCGGAAAGTTTGTAGTATATTTTATTAACGATATTTTGGTATTCAGTAAAAAGTATTACTGAGCATCGTAAACACTTAAGAATAGTGTTCAGTACTTTGAGGAAAGCCAGTCTTTATGTAAATAAAAAGAAAACTATACTGTGTATGGTTAGGCTTAAATATTTAGGATTCATAATTACTCCAGAGGGGGTAGAAATCGATCCAAAGAAAGTGGCTGCGATACTGACTTGGCCAATCCCTCAGAGTATGACCGCTTTGCGATCATTCTTGGGATTTGTTCAGTACTTTGAGTAAAGCCAGTCTTTATGTAAGTAAAAAGAAAACTATACTGTGTATTGTTAGGCTTGAATATTTAGGATTCATAATTACTCAAGAGGGGGTAGAAATCGATCCAAAGAAAGTAGCTACGATACTGACTTGGCCAATCCCTCAGAGTCTGACCGCTTTGCGATCATTCTTGGGATTTGTCCAATTTTATAGAAGGCATATCAAAGGATATTCCGAAATAGTATCGCCATTGACTGATCTGACCTCAGATAAAGTACCTTTTATATGGGGACAGAATTAACAAGAAAGTTTTAACATGATCTGACCTTAGATAAAGTACCTTTTATATGGGGACAGAATCAACAAGAAAGTTTTAACACCATAAAACAAGCTGTGGTCACAGGACCGGTGTTAAAAATAGTTGATCCCCAGAAACCGTTGTTCCTGGAAACCGAAGCAAGTGGCATTGCGGTAGGAGCAGTTCTCCTTCAAGAGGGAAGGCCAGTAGCCTTTGAAAGCAAGAAGCTTTCTTCCTCTCAAAGGAATTGGCCAACTCATGAATTGGAGTTGTATGCTGTTATCCATGCTTTGAAAACATGGAGGCATTATTTGTATGGTTCAGAGTTTTATGTGGATGTGGATTATGATACTCTGAAACATTTTTGTAAACAGCCTGACTTGAGGGGCCGCCAAGCTAGGTGGGCAGAGCTTATGCAGGAGTTTAATTTAACGATTCGGTACCAAAGAGAAAAAGATAATAAGGTTGCTGATGCGTTGTCTCGTATTAGGCACAATATGAGTTTTACGGTATTAGAGAGTGCTCTAATGACCGAGATTAGAGAAACTCAAAAGGTGGACGAGTTTGTCTAGAGCTTATGGCCTAAAGCTCATGTGTTTAGACCCGGGGAAGAAAAGGATGACCTGGCATCCAGAAAAGGCCAAAGATATGCAAGATATACCATAAGGGATGGTATGCTGAAAAGAAATGGCAAGGTTGTAGTACCTAGTCAGAATGATCTCAGGCAGAGAGTCATTCGACAGTGCCATGATAGCCCATGTGCGGGACATCCAGGAGTCGAGAAGACATATGATCTCGTGAAGCGAGATTTCTTTTGGCTAAAGATGAAAAAGCATATTTATGAATATGTGACACGGTGTTTTTCGTGTCAGGTAAGCAAGGATGAGCGAGTGAAGCCACCCGGACTTTTACAGCCCTGGAGATACCACTAAGTAAGTGGGAGAGCATTTTCATGGACTTTATTGTAGGGCTGCCTACGACACAAGGTGGATATGATTCTATCCTTGTGGTGGTTGATCGTCTAACCAAGATGGCTCACTTCATTTCGACTAAAGAGTCTGTTAGTGCCCCGCAAGTGGCGGATTTGTTTATTAGACATATATTTCGTCTGCATGGATTGCCTAGATCCATAGTGTCGGACAGAGATGTCAGATTTACCGGTCATTTTTAGACAGCGGTATTTGAGACACTAAGGACTGAGTTGGGAATGAGTAGTGGGGATCATCTAGAAACGGATGGTTAGACGGAGAGAGTCAACCAAATTTTAGAGGATATGCTGAGGGCATATGTGTCATTGAGGCAACATACGTGGGACAAGTGGTTGCCATTGTTGGAGTTTTGCCTACAATGATAAAAAACATTCCTCTATAGGGTTCAGTCTGTTTGAGCTGAACTATGGTTATAGACCAACGAATCCAACTATAGTTGGAGTACCTCAGAGAGTGCCTAGTGCCGCGAACTTTGTGGTTTAGATGCGGGAGATGCTAGCACTTGCGAGAGCTAATATCCGCCAGGCTATGGATAGAGCCAAGACGTATGCGGATTGAAACCGGTCTATAAGAGAATTTAAGGAAGGAGAAAAAGTTTTTCTCAGAGTTCCTTCGCACTCGAAGTCGTTAACTTTAGGAGAGTGTGCTAAGTTATCACCTCGATACTGTGGGCCGTGTTTAATTCTAAAGAGAATAGGCAAGGTAGCCTATAAATTAGAATTGCCACAGGGGTGTAAGGTGCACCTAGTGTTTCATGTTTCTCGTTTAAAGAAATTTTTGCATACTAGTGACTCACTATTCAAAGGTGTGGTTTTGTTTCAGGAGATAGAGGATAATGCAAGGCGCAAACCAACAAGAATCCTGGACCAAGGAACAATGCAAATACGAAATCGGAAGATACCCACGGTGTTGGTTGCATGGCATGGTCTGCCTCTATCAGAAGCTACCTGGGAATCCGTATACCAGTTGCGGAGAGTGTTCCCAGACTTTACCATCGAGGACGCTGATGTCTGAAGAGGGAAGGAATGTTACGCTCTAGCCGAGGTAGCACGACCTCGGAAGAATCAGTTGACATTTCCCTTAAAGGATCTCTGTTTGTAATATATCTGTTTGCGCTTCATGTAAATGATCGGGAGGGAATTAATGTCAAGGTCCTAGGTGAGGGCTGATAGCACCAGACTAGGTGGGTCTAAGGCTAAGGGCCTAATGCAAGAAATGTGCCTAGGGGCAAAGGAAATTAAAGTATCCCAAGAGAGGGGTGAAAAGATGCATTAGGAAGGCCCTATGATGATGACATGTGGCATCTAGATCCATCTAGGGAGATGGGGCTTGTTGGAGTTAGTGAGAGATGGAGAATGTACCTTCACGTGGGATTTTTTTCGACTCTCTGAGGACTCTCACGCTTCAACAGGATTTGGCTGGGAGGATACTCTGTGGTGCTACTCCCGTGATCTGCTGTAGTTAGTAGAATGTACGTAATAGTTTACAGACTGGGTTGGCTCAGCCCAGCCCTATAAAAGGGCCCCTTGGCTGCCCTGTTTCCTCATTCAGTTTGCTCCTGCCTTCAGTCCTCCTACAGCTCCACTTCAGCTTCCTGTGCAGCCCCTGAGATCCTCAGATCTGGCCCTGCTCTAGCCTCAGTCCCTTGGCCATCAGTTCAGCCTGATCTGAAGGTGACCACGCAGCACAACAGTCGGAGGTTTGAACCAACAAACGGAGAGAGGTTTGGACACTGTTTCCTCAGCTTTCTCAGCTCTCTTTTACAGTTTACACAGCTCACTCTCAGCTCTATATTTCCGTCATCTCTCAGTTCTCTCATAGGATCTATCACTTCTAGCTTTTCACTCTCTCACTCACGCAGTAACCCTGCATTCCACTAGACAGCACAAGCCTCTTCCTTGCCTTGCAGAAGCGTCCTACATCGTCAGTGTGGACAGCATCAAGGTCTCGGTATTGGTCGGCGTTGCCTCTCAGGTCTTTGGGTCTGCTATACGTGTGCACAGTGAGCTCTTCAGAAGCGTGTTCCGTGCTCTCTTGAAGAGTGTTCTTTGTATTTCTCAGTTCTCCAAGTTCTCCCCTGATTGGGGGAGGGGGCCTAGGAGTGATAGATCCTATGAGAGTTGAGAGATGACTGAAATAAAGAGCTGAGAATGAGCTGTGTAAAACTGTAAGAGATAACTGAAAAGAGCTTCGGAAACAGACCCCAAACCTTACTCCATTGGCTGTCCCGACTCCCCGTCCAATGCGCTGCATGAACACCTTCCCAGAGGGCTGAACTGATGCCAAAGGCTGAGGCTGGTCAGAGGGCCATTGGGGGTGAGTGTCAGGCTGTTCAAAGGGGGCTGAGGAGGAGTTGTAGGAGGCTGAAGTATTGGAGAACTGAATGAGGAAAGAGGGCTTGGAGGCCCCCTATTTATAGGGCTTTTGGGGCTGGTTGGCTGGCCCCATAAAGGCAGCCCTAAGCCCCATAAATGGTAGCCCTAGGGCCCATAAAGGCAGCACTAGGCCCCATAAAGGCAGCCCTAGGGAGGGGTGGCCCTTCCCTTGCCATTCTCTTGACTTGTTCCAGCCTTGAGGGGGCCCAGAAGGGCTCCTATCCTAGGCTGGACCTAAACCTATTCCTAAATCTAAGACAGAAACACTGTTGTACAGCTCTCCAGTGGGTACTAGTGAACAAGGACTGATCTTCTGACTTGACCTAAGGCTGAGAGACTGACTTAACGTAGCTTGTGCTTGATTGTCCCTGGACAAGGGCTCACAAAGGGGTCACAACATACGACAAAATCTCCTATTAGGGAACTATTACGCAATTGTCGATGTAGCCAGTGTGTCACTTTGCACCCAAGTGCAGGGGTCCATGTGACATTCCCTCCTTCTTAACTTGGCGGTAGGTTCATTGCTTCTAAGTAGTCCGCCAATATTTGGGGAAACTCTTGGAAAAAATCTTCGTCCAACCACACTACTTCATGGGTACCTCGATCACGGAACTTGGTGTAAAACTCCCGGATCCTGCGTCTTGACCTATGCTTGAATTTATGAAGGGTTTGTTATGGTTGCAAAACTTTGGCTTCCTCAAGAACTTTAGGTTGTTGCTTGTCGGAAATCTCTGAAATAGGAGGTCTAAAATATGGCTTCAACCAAGCTACATGAATCGTAGTCCAACTGTCTGGAAGGCGTAACTTCATTGAGACATCGTTGATCTTTTCAATAATAGGGAATGGTCCGAAGCTCCTGAAGGACAGCTTAGGGCATTGCTTGCCCACTTGCTTCAATCTTTGCTTGATAATGCGTAAATACACCCATTGCCCCTCTTTATATTGGACATCTCGTATGGATTTGTTAGCTTGGTGCGTATACGATGCAGAAAAACAGCTCTTCTTAATGAACTTCATGGCCTGCATATTTTCAGCTTCCTGCATGTTCAATATTATGGACAGTTCATAGAAGGTTTCCATGTAATCCTTCACAATTTGATCCCATCCTTTCCTCAATTTCTTATAGACATGTAGAGCTGCATATCATAGTCAAAGGGAATATATTTCTTCTTCACCATATTACAAAGTCTCTCCATTGAGACACCGGAGGCTCTAGAGAGGATCTTCTCTCTTGCTGCGTGTGTTTTCACCATGTGGATGCATGATCTTTCATCTTCATGATGCAAATTGATTCTGGTCCAAGTCATCAAGCTGTTGAGCATCCAATGAGCCATCATAATCATTGCCATCTAATGACTCTGATTTATGGAATTGCCTTGTGTTGATCTTTCTCTTGGTTGCAACAATATTGGCTACTGAGCCATCATATTCTGCAATCTTCTACCTTCACCTTCACTAGAGGCTTTACTATGGCTTTTGGTAGATGATGCTGAACTAGCATCTGTATGCACCTCTTTTCTGTAAGCGCTTTTTTCTTTTGTAATTCTGCAGTCTCTTTCTACTGTTGCAGCCATTCATCCAATCTGTTGGTATACGATTCACCTTCTACCTTTGCACCCAACCAAAGTGTGCGAACATTTCCTCAAGTTTCAGCATGTTGGAGCTCATCTGCTCCTTCAGTCCATCAATTTGCTGCTGCTGGGTTTGTTTCTTTGGAGCCATGCTAGCTCAATTTGCAACTGTCACAACCTTTGCACTGATCGCAACCAGACAATCACAACCCACTCATGCAACCGAGCTTTCATGAGCTAGATCTCAACCTTGAATCTCAACCGTGCTAAAAACAAATAACTTGCACTGCTGCTTTGATACCAGGTGGCGTAGAAGAACGGAGTTCATAGGTCCAAACGAAGCGCATTCAATTTTTTAAGCAACCCACAGGCTGTGCAAAAGTATACAATGCATTAAATCCAGCAAACAAGCTGGTTTAGAGTTTGCACCCAAATCTCTGTTAACAGCATAAATTCAGCTAGCAAGTAGTTCCTTGTGACCTCTTTCCAGCCACTAAAGCATGTGCCAAACCAGACACTGACGCTTTTTTACGTGCTGTTTATTGTAGCAGGCCTGAAATGCAGAAACCTGCATAACTCACCCAAATCACCTCCATAAGGCATCAAGCTCAAACATCTTGCTTGTGGACAAAGTACGCGCCAAGGCGTCTCTCAAACGGAGCTTGCTCAAAGTACTTATGGCTACATGAAGATTTCAGGCTGCTTTCTTGAGTTTGAGTATCAGCTGGATCTTTAGTTTTGGCTGGAGCTTTGTTTTGCCTTCAGGAATAGCGGCTAGCCTGCTGAAAGGGCTCAATGAGATGTATCACCGATTGCCTGTTATGAGACGGGGGGAAGCACCTTGCACACCATGCAGAGGATAGCTTGTTCATTCCCTTTCAGAGGATGTCTGCATGAGCTTGTCCTTCTTGCCGCCGTCTGATCCCTGTTGCTTCAACCTGATGTCCTCCATATGAAAGCTTTCCCTGTTATGAGATGGATGGGAGCACCTTGCACACCATGCAGAGGATACCTTATTCATTCCGTTTCGTGTCTACCCTTTTCAATAAGTTGAATTAGAAATGAATCCTGAAGTAGAGCAGTCCGCTGCAGCATTCTTTGTAGGAAGGGAAACAACAAAAATCAGTCTGCTACTGTTAACGGAAACTCATCCTTTGGGGATCTAATGTTATATTTGTGGCACTGTGGCAATGTGTGCCCTGCAAGGAACGATATATCAAACCAATGTAGCCTTACAAGGAAGCTTTGTAAAATTTTGTTCATGGAAAGGGGGTGTGGTTTATCTCTGTATTGAGAACTATGTATGGCAGTCGTCTTTTTGGCAGGGCGTGGGTAGTGCTGAAAATGACAAAAGAAGGGAGGTGAACTTATTGGAGGGGGTTTGTCTGATGCTATGAATCTTCAATGTGGACATTGTGCTTTTGTGGGTATCACCCAAAAACTTCGCACTCTGGCTTAGTTGAAAAGAACTGTCTGGCTTAGTTGAAAAGAACTGTAATTGCAGTTGCAGATGCTATTTTTATCTTGCATGCAGTATAATCTGAACATTATGTCTAGATCCTTACTGATCTTGGCACAAGACTGGCCAATTATTGACGACACTTCGTTTTTTGTGCAGTTTGTACTGATCTCTCTTGCGGGATGGGGCCTTCTAGGCTATGGTATCTATAAGGCTATACCAAAGAAAGCCAGTGAAGACAAGAAGGTCGATGTTGAGGTGTGGTTATAATACTAAGTTTGTTTTCTCTAACTGGTGTACGTAGACATGGTTACAAAACTTTTCAGAACTAGCAGAGAGAAGCACCTTTTCTCAAAGGGCCATAAACCGTAGAAGTAGGCAGGCTTAGAAGGAAAAAGCTTAGTAATTTATTAAATAAGAGTCATTAATGCAGTGGCAGGGGGTTTGGATACCAAATCTCAAAACGTCTTTCATTTGTTATGAAGAATAATCAAGGCAGAGCACTGACATTATGAAAAACTTAAAATGAATGGTCTTAGGCCTTTGGGTGGACACAGGCCACTAGGATTCTCATCTAATAACCAGGATCTGTTTTGGTGCAGGCAAAGGCTCATCATTAAGTCTCCTAAAGAGCAGGGCAATATTATCTGGCATGGCATGTTACGGATGCCAAGCGTTGATATGTGAACTTGAATAATCTAATTATCGAGACCACTTGTGGTGGTAGTTGAAAGCCATTTCGGCAGCTGGTATTTTTAGGACTTCCCTTTCCAGTTCACTTCTTTGAAGGTGTTTTTTGTAGTATAAAGTTTTGGAATATGAACTGCTACCTGTGGTTGAACGGTAGTACAATCTAACCCTCTGATGATCGTAGAGCTGACGGATGTATAGTCTTTTCGTCAAATTTTTTTCTCAGATTCACCGGGTTGAAGTATCCTGGATAACTATCAATGTTAGTGCATTGCATCTCTATACTGTATTGGTATGGCTTTTCCGATTGCCGATGCAATTTAGAGTTATAAATGTGGCTTTGACACACAATTTGGTGATAGTTAACTAGTATTAGTGGGTGGTCCTTTGCTTGCTGAGACCAGAAGCAATTTTAGACAAATTTAGCAGATTTTTTCCTTTTCTTTGACGAAGTTTGTAGGCTTAGGCTCATAATTCCCTTGAATTATTTCCAATCTTGAAATTTTCCCTTTTCTTTGAGTAAGTTTGTAGGCTTAGGCTCATAATTCCCTTGAGATTCAGTGGGTTGAAGTATCTTAGATAACTATCAATGTTAGTGCATTGCATCTCTATGCTGTATTGGTATGGCTTTTCTGATTGCCGATTCAATTTAGAGTTATAAATGTGGCTTTGACACACAATCTGGTGATAGTTAACTAGTATTAGTGGGTGGTCCTTCGCTTTTTTTTTGTGTGTGGAAAATGCGGGTTTATATTAATATGAAAGAGTCAAATATATACACCTTCAAAAAGTCCTTAAGACTTCAAAATCGGGATCTGAGCAGCTGAACCAGTAACAGTAAAATTGTGCATTGCATCTCTATTCTTTTGAGTGTAAGTGAGGATATTCCCCTATAATCCCATGGAAGTAAGGATATTCCCCTGTGATCCCATGGAAGTGAGGAAATGGAAAAACTAAATTCTTGGGCAATGCGGGCATCATAGCAAAAGAACTTGGTGGCTTGTCATTGTCCCAGCTTGTCGGGTTTCTACCAAGTGCAAATCCAAACTCAAGAAGGTCTAATAATTTCAATTGAAATTCGCAAACAAGGCCTCAGATTTTTCGTGGCATTATACAATAGAGGAATGAAATCTAGAATGAGATGGAAGACTTATTGCAACTCTTGGCAAAGCCACCATTCAGATTTGACCATCCTACTCTGCGGGGTGGGAAGATTGGGCCCCTACTCTTGCATTTTTTGGATTTTGTGGGGGTCATTGTTGATTGGATTGGGTCTTCGCGTTGACGTTCATGTTAAAGAGCTCGCCATGGGTTTGCTTGTCAAGCTTTTGGTCTCTCCTTATGGCATTGAACTTTGTGGGCTCGGGTAGTAGAGACGAGTGGTGGAGTAAAGAGCATAAGAGGTAACTTGAATAGCTGGCCTCTTAGAAGATTAGCTAGATGCACAGGCCAAGCCTATTTTTGAACATAGCATGCCTCGTACGTGGTGAGATGGGGGAGTGAAGCCCATGTGTTGAAAGAGTGAGGGAGGATGTAGAGGGAGGGAGTCCCTTAAAGAGAAGCCATCGCGCCAATATTTGGAAATGCCGTCCTATCGGGATAGGCCTTCCCATGGCCCTTTCTGTATGTCATGGCCTATTGGGGCTATGATCCATTGGAGGTGGTGCACAAGGCACATGGAAAATGAAGGCTGCAGAAGACTTGTAGGCAGAGGATGAAAGGTCGTGAATTGATGTAGCCATGTAGGGCTAGGAATGGGTGTGGTTGCGATTCCAACTTGATTGATGGTTGGATCTGATGGTCGTATTAATGCTTCGTTCACAAAGGACCATGATGAGGGAGGGAGCCCCATAAATAGAGGCAATTTTGGTTGATTTGGCAACATGTGATGTTATCTGGTGGAGCCATGTATTGAGGGTGCCCCAACCCTCAACTGCGTAGGCCACTCCTAGGAGCCTCATCCCCATTACTGTATTTGAGGTATTGAGGTCTCCTATCACCAAGGCTTGACATTCGGCTACCCAATTTGTATGCGGGATTAAGCCCTTGTACATTTTGCCACATGCCATTCTAATGTGAGGTTCAATTTAGCTCTCTCCCTATTAATAGTTGCACCTTCATGCATTCATGACTCACCCATTTCAACATTTGATTGGGATTGGTTGGAGATGAGTAAACAACAAGAGAAGGGGATCTAACAGAGTGGGAGAGGAAAGTCACTTGACAAGATGCAGACTTGTCTAGCTTTCCATCCCTGGGTTGACAGAAATCTAGGAAGGGAGGCCGTGGAGCACTAAGGAACTTGGGGGTGCTCTAGGGAGGTGCTATTGAGGCTACACTGGAGCTTCTGGCGAAACCCCTTGTGAGCACTTCCTTGTGCTTGTAGTGGCATTGACCTAGCCCAAATTAGGGCCCCATGGAGAAATTATGCTGGATCGGCTGTGTGCCTTGGCGGTTCTCAGCTCGATCTGAAATTTGGATTCTAGCCTAGTATTCCACCATTTGAGTTAGATACTCGGTTGAGATATTGTTAGAGGCCTTCAATACTCTCTCTCCTCTTCATACTCTGAGATTTTGGCAAAGACAAGCTAAAACTGGTGCAGTCAAGACTTGGGGCTTGTTGGACATGAAGTTTCGGCCCGTAGGGATGTGATCTCTTGCACTGTGTCTTAGCGTGCTTCTCCTTGCAAATGGTGGCATGGGGAAGCCCTCTAAGAGTGTGTTCCCACGATTTGCCAAGATGGCAAATATGACCGAGTATCCCCTTCGGGCCCCAAAATTTCTCGCTAGCATATTGTGGCATTGTAGGTGTAGCGTTGGAGATGGAAAATTTCCCTCCACGCAGGCATCGCGTGGCGTGGTCTTCTTTTAGAAAAATCAGTGTTCACAATCTTGTTCATCTAAAAAAGTAGGTGAAGGTTTGGAAAGATGAGGTCGTGGGAACAGACACTCGACTATGCAGGAGCCTAGGCATATTTGCAAGCTTCGTAGTGTGTCTGAAAGGCCTTAAGCCCTCTTAACACTAAGATTTTCTAGCTTGAAAGTGTGCGGGAAAGGCCTTTAAGCCCGGCATTGCGTGGGAAAGGCCCCTCAAATTTGTGGTGAGCTCTAGCATATTTGCCGAGAGAGGACTCTAAGAGGACCTCCTTGGGCTAGCCAGTGGCGTTGGGGGAGCCCTATTGGCAGAATGTTTTTGCAGCCCCATGGAGATTGAGATTGGGTCAGCTGGGCTCCATGGCAGTCAAATGCGGGCGTAGAGTTTATGAAATGTGGGATTCGAGTCTTTCATGGGATGGTTGGGGTGGGAAGATACTCTCCAGAAGCTTTCCATTGGAGGGTAGGGGTGACGAGAATGCAAGTTGAGGCGACAACTGCATCCGAGAAGCTACTAACAAGTTGAATGACAAAAGTCATTCATAAGGCCTGCCCAAAAGGAGTTAGAGCAAGGGTGAAACTTCTAGGCTACATCACGATAATGTGGGCTTGGAGATTGAGAGTTGGGGGGAAACTTGAGAGCTTGAGAGAGAGAGAGAGAGAGAGAGAGAGAGATGTGACGAAGTGGGAGAAAATGGTGGAAGTGCCAAGTACTTTCCCTAAAAATAAAATAAATACAAAAACAAGGTGAATTTCATTCATGTGGCTTGCCCTAGATGGTGAGTGGAAAAGGGGGTGAAATACAAGGTGAGAGAGAGAGAGAAGGAGAAGAACAAGAAGAGAGAGAGAGAGAGAGAGATTGGGGGGGGGGGAGAAAAAAGTGGAAGATTTGAAGGGATGAGAGGAGAGAGAGAAAAATGTGGGATTCTCATATGCTCATGGAATCAATGCATGCCCAAAAAAAAAAACTAGATTTGCAGCTGGCACAACTCAAATGTGAACATTTATCCTAGTATTTTATCAAATTTTAAAGAGGAAAAAGGGAATGAGTAAAATGGTGGACATGAGACACGACACAATGGTCCTAAGGAACCCGATCCTCATGATTTCATGATGTTCAAAGCTGAAGTCCAACAAATACACAAATAAGGCAATACAATAATTGATCCTCCTTGCAGTCTATACAATATTGTAACATATGAATAAAGGTATCGCCATCCTTCAATCTTGCGTCCATCTTGGATTTCTTTGCTCCCTCGCTTTGACAACATGTATTAAAAGAGAAAAATGTTGTAAGAATTCAGATTAAAAAGAAGCAATTTTGAATGGACAAGCAATTGAAAATATTTATATGATAGTATATAATATATAATGATTATAACCACACAGTGTGAGCGGGGAGGTGGCGCGCTTCCTTTCCCAAAGAGTTATAATCCGAGGGAACGGGCCCTTCCTTGGGTGTCGAGATAACGTCGAGAATATTATCCTCCTTGTAGTCTATACAATATTGTTACATATGAATAAAGGCATCACCATCCTTCAATCTTGCGTCCATCTTGGATTTCTTTGCTCCCTCGCATTGACAACATGCATTAAAAGAGAGGAATTTTGTAAGAATTCAGATTAAAAAGAAGCAATTTTGAATGGACAAGCAATTGAAAATATTTATATGATAGTATATAAAATATAATTATTATAACCACACATAGTGTGAGCAGGGAGGTGGCGCGCTTCCTTTCCCAAAGAGTTATAATCCGAGGGAAGGGGCCCTTCCTTGGGTGTTGAGATAACGCCGAGAATATTATTGTCGAGGATAAGCCTCACGAATGGATAAGATATTGGCATATTACTTAATTGTCAATGGTAGTAATCGTAGTCAAACGCCAGTGAAATTACTACGAGCAACGTGCTAGGCTACATTCAAATTATCATTGTCTTTTGGCGATTTCTTCGATCTTAGAGATAATATCCCAAAACCTTGCCTATATGAGCTTGAGAAGATCTTCGTGTCCTTGGGCGATATGATTCTGATGTTCTAGATCATTCAATAGACTGTGGATAGCACAAATTGATGGAGACAAAATTGATTAGCAAAGCTTTTCTTCTTCATCATCTTTGCCTTCCCATTTCTTCCTTTCCCTCATCTCAAAGAGGTGTTTTGCACCTATCCTTGATTTTTACGATAACATTGTGCCATTGTTTCCAATCCCTTTGACCCATTCTTTTCGTGCCTAGGGGTATGCGTGTAGCACAAGTTTATTTTTGAAATGCAATGGGTGTAACATCCTATTTTAGTTCTGGATTGGATAGTTCTCAGGGAGGGACGTTTGTTATAACAACTAGACCCTGTCCATTGGGTCGAATGGATTACGATCGTTTGTGTTTTGAATAAGAGTCATCTTCTCCAAGATAGACAATTCCAAATCATACCTCTTTACATCATGCAGCCTCCTCGTGGTGACAGGCGATGGTGGTAGAGCCACTTGAGAAGGATTGCTCGGAGATGGAAATTTAGTTCATCTTTCATGGGCAGCTGCAGTCAACATAGTTGTGGTCTGGGAGGAATTCCTAGTGGATAATAGAGACTAAAGCATATAATGTCGTGAGATTTTTAATGCTACTGATTGCAGATGGAATTTCACCAGTGAGGTGATTACTGCCCAATCGCCTACCAAAAGAATACAAATTGTGTAAGAGCATTAGAACATGTTGGGACATCCACCTAAAAATTAATAAAGATAAATTATTGAATCCAAAGAAATTTGGACTCTGCTTTTACAATCCATAACACTACGCACTCGCCACCATGGCAGCTTTGTTGTTAGTAGGCCTTTTCAAAAGTCCAGGGTCATTTGTTTTAAGCAATTGAAGATGAGCCCAAAGCTTTTTGAGAGTGTGCAATCACGTAGATCTATGCAATTGTTTTACATCTCAATTTTGCATTGCTGTCCTTTTGATTTCCTCCTTAACGCTAGATTGAGTCCAGTAGAATTTTCACTAGCCAATCCATCCTACTTGGTGCTCTCTTGTATCAACATAGAGATATAGATATTTTTTATATCGTGTTGCAAATCCTTCACTAGAAGCCGCTATGCCTCCACAACTTTCCTTCCAGTGCAATTGTTCATTTTCAATTAGCATTCCTCACTTGTATACTTGTGAACTTCACGAAGCTTGAGAGAAACTCAATAATTGAAAAACACACAAACCTTCGTGGCCTTGGCCATTTTCTGGTTGAGCTATTGGCTCTCTACCCATATGCCAAGCCCTGGACATGCCTGCTAGATCAAGCCACCTTCATCGACGTATGCACCCCATTTTTTCTCAACCCTTTGTGTTATATAATTCTGCGCAAGGAATGCTTTTTTGCATGTTGCCTTCTGCGGTTTTCTTTTGGTATTGGCAAAGAGCTTCCTCCAAAACCACTGAAATGTATCTCATACATGGGTTTGTGAAGTGTGATATCAATGCTCATGGACATCCATTTGAAAATCTCGAATCGTTTGCTTTTTGCTTCCTTAACTTCTTTGTATTGACCCAACATAATTGCTTGATGGACTCTTTACTAGCCTCAATATTATGGTTCAAACTATTGAATACTGTAGTAATAGCCTTCTCTTTGTCACATGCACTCTTGGCAAGCTGACTCTGAGGAGATTGGGAAGCCACATACGTAGACTGTCCAATGGTCATGTTGCTAAGGATTTACACTTGAGCAGTAAACCGCCGGAATCCTGTGTCTCATTGTCATCTTGCGTTTATCTTGTATGTGTTCCTTGTGTATACTTTCTTTCAAGGAGGGGACAAACCAGAATCCTATTTTTGTTTTCTTTGCCTGCGAAAGCAAAGGCAAATAGCATGGAAAAGAAAGTTGAGCTACTACATAAAAGTTTGGTGGAAAGAAGCTTTAAGGCGAGATATCCATAGCAGTTCCATAACATTGATTCCTAGAATCGAGCTTGCTGGCTAGCCCATTGATAAAATTTTATGCAAAAAGGGACTCACCTTATTACAAACTAAACTTGATGGCACATAACTCTCATGGTTTTGTTTGTCTTGACAAAAGTGTACCAATATTTTGGGAAAGCGGGAGCAATGGGACAACACAAAAGTAGAAAAAAGCGTGCTTGTACTCTCATAAGCTTTTTATTTTGCATCAATTATAGAAGATGCTCTCTAATCCTTCATATCAAAGTTAAAGTAAGGGGCCTATTTTGATTTTTGGTCAATTTTAGAAGATGCTCTCTAAGCCTTTAGATCAAAGATAAATCAACAAGGGCCTATATTAAGACATGTGGCTTAAGGACAACTCAAGAATCCAAAACTTCCCCCTAGGTTGGGTGGAGTAAAAAGTGAACATAAAAATAACTAAATACTTGATTTTTCTCTTTGGAGGGCAAATGAGTACTAAGGCCTACCCATTAATAAGCAGGGGGAAGGCAAAAAATGGAAGCCAAAATGCAAAAAGGAAGGATAAAGATTCTCTAAAAGAGAGAGGTAATCCAAGGCTAAGATTCTCTAATAGAGAGACGTAATGCAAAGCTAAGGAAGACGCGTTTGATAGCGTGTGAGCGTTTACGCGCTAAACCCCACCCTTTCTTTATTACCCCTTCCGCAAGCGTTTATTGCCCCCCCCCCACCGACTTCATTGCACAGTTTTTTGCCCCTCCTTCGCGCACTCCACACGTTCTGCCTCTCCTTCCCCTTCCCCCCTCCACAGTACACACTTATCCTGGCTTTCATGGATTTGCTTGATGAGGAGCTTCGTCTCGCCTTTAACTTCTTCGACGTCAACCGCGATGGTATCAAACTTTCTTTGCTCTCCTCTGATAGGTTGATTTTTGTTTGGACTCCTTGTCTCTTTTCCCCATTTTACCCTCGATCTTGCTTCTCTGACTGCTGTCTTTTGCATGCAGGAATCATCAGCAAAGAGGAGCTTCAGTTTAAGATGTACCTTTTAGGTCAAGACACCAGCCCTCATGAACTTAACCTTGTGATCAAAGAACTAGACACCGATGGGAATGGCAGCATCGACTTCGCTGAGTTTGTGAGCCGAATGCGTCCTCAATTGCAGGTATTGTTCCCACCCCCCTAAACGCTCTTTGGTGTAGGATATGCGATGATACCGATCTAAGGCGTGTGTTTTTGTTCTCAAGAGCTGAATTTGCACTCGTCTCAGGAGGCTATTCCACATGATTATATCCGGCAAGCTTTCAGGGCTTTTGATATGAATAAAGATGGGTATCTCTCTCCAGACGAGGTGAATATATAAACATATTCCGTAGCGGGACTTTGGGGAAGCGTCCTCACGTTTAATGTGCTCTCGATTCTCTCTCTTCAAAATCTCCTGCTCCGTTCGTATGGTCAGTTTGCGCCTTGTTTTACGCGACGCTCCCATTATTTGTGGTAATTCTTGTTCTTCCCTCTTAGAGTAGAGTACTGATTTATCTTTACCTGGTTTAGCTGAGAGAGCTGATGCGGAACTTAGGAGAGAGTCTGTCTGACGAGGATTTGAACCAGATGATTCGGCAAGCAGACAAAGATGGCAATGGATTTGTGGATTGCGATGAATTTTTGACGATGATTCTGATGCAGGAGCCCCCTTCCTTTGGTGCGGAGAATGCGATGGCAAATTCTTTCTTGCCAAAAAAGTGACGCTTTGAGTACTTTGGCTTCTCAATTTGGAGAGTAGTTGATAAAGAGCTAGCCTTCCACTTTGATTTAGCTCTTCTCAATTGGAGTTGTGAAGTTGTGCAAAATTCTAAGCTTATGAACAAAATGTTAAAATCAACTTTCACTCTCTTAAATTTCATTAATTTTTTCTCCTTGTGAAAAGTCATGGAGTTTTCTTAGTTTGTTATGATTTTTGTTTTTCTTGTTTATTTAAAAGAAAAAAGAAAATTTTAGTTAGTTGGGAGGTTATTAGTTACGGGGCGAGAAGGAAGAGAGTAGGTGCATGGAATAAGGCAGAGGTGGGGGTGCGGGGCAATTGGAATAAAGAAGGGGGAGGGAAAGAGGGAACGTGGGTGTGGAGGCGCCGGTGGATTGTAGTGCTTTTGTTAGGTTTATGAATTGGCTTTGTGCTTTAACATGTAAGTTTCTTTTATTAAAAGGTCTAGACAATATTGGTTCCAACTTGCCTTCATGCACAAGAAACCCCCCCTCCCCCCTCCTCTCTCTCTCTCTCTCTCTCTCTCTCTCTCTCTCTCTCTCTCTCTCTCTCTCTCTCACACGTGCACGTGCACACCCACAATCCTTGAGCTTTAAAAAGCTGCATTCTTAAACATGTGAGTCCAATTACTTGTTGCTAATTAATGGTATGCAATACTTTTTCAATTTGTAAATAACAAAATGTGTTATTCGATACTTCACTTGAGTTATTAAGTTATGTTTTTGAGCGTTTTTAGGATGTATCGATGTATGCTTTTTCAAAAAACTTAACACAATGTGTTCATGATTTGGCCAATTGTGTTATGTTTCTTTGGACTCGTTAAGAGTGTATGGATCTTCAAATCTTAGTGTTGTACTTTAACAAAAAGGAAAGTTTGTTGCAATGAATCTATGAGATTTTGTAAGGAAATCTTGTTCCAATGAAGCTATGAGATTTTGTAACACACAATAGTGGGAACGAAGTGATGGGAGTTAAACTACATAATTTATTTACTTAGAAATTTAAGTCTTGAAGCTTTAATGATTCTAAAATGTTGTAACATACTTAATTGCGGGAACAATTGTGTTATGTTTCTTTAGAGTTGTTTGGAATGAATGGATCTTTGATGCCAATGAAGGCCCCAAAGGCCCCCTTATATAGGGTGAGTCGGCTTGTTTGCCCCAAATGGGTTGATTGGAATTGACCTACCGGCTGACTAGTGCTCAACCCCTTGTTGGTCTACAAAATCCCCTATATGGCACACCTTTTGAGGGTTGGTTGGCCAAGCTTGGCCATGTGGTAGGTTACCATTGGCCTAGGCTTGTCCAGCCCGAAACCACCCTTTTCCAAGGTCATTTTCAGACCCAAAACTACAATGATTCCTGTGCCATATTCTTGCTTTAGATCCGCCATTGTCTGTACCTCGTTGATGCCTTGGAATACTCCAAATAGTTTGTACTTGTTGACACAGGCAACTGTACAAATGATGCCATCATCTGTTATCTCATCGTAGCCCATAAATGCTAGAAACCCTATGCACTTTGGCTTGCTCTCGACAAGCCATGTGGCAATTCCACCTCTACTCTGCAGACCCTTTAAGAGGTGCCCTCTTTTGTTTTCCTTTGTTTGACTGATACCCATATGGCAGCCACTATAATGCCCACGTGGCAACCCCTCAAACCCTGATGCACTTCTCATTTGGGGGCTCCCCGATGGGGAGGTGACCTATATTTTTCCAACACGCTTTCTCATCGACACATTTGGATTGATCCTAATCCGTCGATGAAGATTCTCCATTTCCCGTGTGACAGCCCTTTGGAATAATTTGTTGCTGTCATTGTTGCTTTCTGGCTTTTCATCTGGGCGCTCCTGCTCTGCCAGGTCCCGGTTCCACTCAAGCACACTAGTTTGGTATACATGTCCATCTTTGATAGCACCTGATGGCTCCACCTCATTCAACCATGGTATGAGCTTGCGTTCGAACTTGAGCACTCCAGGTACCAATATCCTCCAATTGCCCCCCTCATGATGGGTGAACAGCGTGAAGTCCTAGGGACCATGCTCTCTAGGTCTGTTTTAACTTGTCCTCCATCTGACAAGGTTTGCAACCAAATAGCATACTTGCGAAGTTGTATCCCTAAATTTAGATTACCTTGACCATAGGTCTTGTGTGGTTCTATGTTGTCCCCCATCTGGCAAGGTTTGCAACCAAATAGCATACTCGCGAAGTTATATCCTAAGCCTAAATCCAGATTACCTTGACCATAGGTCTCCAAGTGTGGTTCTATGTTGTCCCCCTCTAAGTCATAGCCTCCATGTGTGGTTCTATGTTGTCCCCCTCTAAGTCACAGCGTCCATTTGACTCTGAGTCCTCAGATCCTATCAAAGAATCCCTCTTTGTGTCAGCAACACTAACCAAGCACCTAGATGGCTCCAAGCACTCATCACTATCCATCACCTTCACAAAGGTCTTTGAATCCACTTTTGAACATTCCTCAATGTCAGACATCCTCATCGGGTTCCATATACCCAATCTCAGCAACATTGGGAGATGCCACCAAAACAATCTCCTTTGTGACCACCAATTGGATTTTGATTCCTCCGGCTTTTGAGCTAGCACCCTTCTTCTTTTGGTCAGCCTATTTCTTTCTGTAGTCCTTTGCAAAATGCCATGTCCTATCACAATAGAAGCATTTCTTTAATTTCTCTCTCTTTTCCTTGTCTTCATCTAAAAAGTCCATTCTATTATCAGATTTGTCCTTCTTGAGCTTGCCTTTGCTAGGTTTACTCTTACCCTTGCCTTTGCTCTTGCCCTCAGCTCTTAGGGCTTTATCATTTGTTCTATCATACTTCTTTTCCTGAGCTTCTTGTTGATGTACAATGGAGCTGGCTCCTCGAATATGACTGACACCGCCCTCCACCCTACAATTATTGCAGTAGGAAAACTACTATTGATCGTGCACCACCTTCATCTTGGTGATGTGATCCTAAACTGACTCCCCTTCATCCATACTCATGCCATATAGTTGTGTCTCGAGGTCCAAGATCCTCACCTCATTGTTGAGCTCAGACACATCCCTTAATGTGGTCCATTGCCTTGAAGGAGGTGTTTGCCATTTGTATGTGATGAAGCACCGCATCCGTCGTGGTACCCACAATGATATCCAAGGCTCCACATCATGGATTTGCCATGCTCTCACTAATATAGGGTCTGATGGTGTCAGCACTACTATTGTAGTTGATGTGGTTGGAGAAGTACGGTGGCTTGAGGCATTAGCTCTCTCCCCGTTGCAATCTCCCATGACTCCCTCAACACTAAGTGGCTCCGAACCTTCATCTTCCACAATGGGTAATTGGTCCCATTGAGCTTGCCCATGTCTCCAAAGTTAGGGATCTGATATGGCTTGGCCATGACAATGAATTGAAAAGGATAAAGTTAGTGTTGTACACCTGCTTGAACTTGAGCTTCTCGCCTGGGTACAATCCTTTAGATGTCAAAGTGATTTCCCCGAGCAATGGATCAAGGTTGTCCTTGAGCAAGGTCCTTGCCTTCAAGCTCCACCTCCCATGAGCTTTCATCAAGGCTCTGATACCATGTTAGAAATAAAATCCCTTTAGAGGGTATCTTGCATAAGACTGATAGAGCATCCCCAAGAACTAGATAGGGAAGTGTTTCACTATGAAATCAAAACTTCTTTACGTATGTGTACTTCACAACTATGAGTGTGTGTGCAAGCCAATAAACAGATAGCGCTTCAAGAAAGATGTAGAATCCACAATGGTATATTTCCATCCAAAACTGAAAATAATACAAAAGAGATGTAGAGTCCCTCTAACTGTGGTCCTCTGATCTTGCCGCGTGCTCCTCCTGAGCTTATGTAGATTCTCCATCGAGTGATCCCTCGACATTACTACCTGGGTAGTCAGCCTAGGTGGGCAACACTTCCAAGCTTAGTCTACAACTCCTCTATCCGTCCTTTACCTCCTAGATGCAGGCCCAAGAAAGGGTCTTATGTTTCTCCTATCTGCTCACTGAAGGCTGCTCCAGGTCCTAGAACTGACCAATGATCCGACTGGGGCCCATCCCCTTGCTGGTCTGTAAAATTGCACACCTTTTTAAGGATCCAGCCTGGCCACGTGGAAGGGTGCCACCATTGACCCAAGCTTGTCTAGCCCTAAACCACCCTTCTCCAATGCCATTTCCAGACCCAAAACTCTCGTTCTTGTGCCATATTATTTCTAAAAATTCACCTTTGTTTGGTCCTCTTCCAAGCCTCGAAATACCTCCAAATAGTTCGTACTTGTTGATGCAAGTAGTTGTATAGTTTTGCTGACATCATCTCGCCACCACCTCATACGCTTTAAAAATCCTATGAGTCTAGTCTGCTCTAGTCGTGGACAACCACGTGGCAATTCTTCCTCTTCTTTGCCCTTCAAGAGGTGCCCTTTCTGCCAAGTACTCCTCTTTTATTTTCCTTTGTCTGAGTGCTGACCACATGGTAGCCACTTTGCGATTGATGTGGCAATCCCTCAAACCCTAGGTAAACTCCCTCGATGCACTTCTCCTTTGGGGCTTACATATGGGGAGGTGACCTATAATTTTCCAATAGATGCCTATACAAGTATTGTATTGCAATGGTACATTGGACCATAACACTAGCTCTTCTAACACTAGGCTATGAATCATGGCCGCTAATATGTAGATTCATTTGCGTAGATGTGCATTTCGGTTTGTATGTTCTTTGGAATTTGTGAAGGAAGTAATTGTTTCTTTCACTCATTGAGAAATGGACCCGGTGTACAATACTTGCTACTTAGTGGCATGCAATACTTTTTCAATTTTCAAATTACCAAATGTGTTATTGGATACTTCACTTGAGTCATAAGTTATGTTTTATTTCTTTTTAGTATTTGATATCACTGTATGGATGTATTCTTTTTCAAAACACTTATAACACAATGTCTTCATTGATACTTGGTTTGGCCAATTGTCTTATGTTTCTTTAGAGTCATTAGGAGTGTATGGATGTATGCTTTTTCAAAAAACTTGTAGCACAATGTGTTCATTGATACTTGGTTTGGCCAATTGTGTTATGTTTCCTTTGAGTCATTAGGAGTTTATGGATCTTCAAATGTCAGTGTTGGACTATTAAAAAAAGGAAATCTTGTTGCAATGAAACTTTGTATAAAGTTGCACATGGTGCAACCTTGCTTTTCTCGTAACATACAATAGTGGGAGCTAATTGATGGAAGTTTAGCTACATGGTTTACCTACTTAGAAATTTGAGTCTTGATGAAATCAAGAAGCTTCTGTGTAGTTCTAAAATGTTGTAAGGTTTAATAATTTCTCACTATAAAATTATAGGAACATGAGTGGAGTTTTTGGGATGAGGAGTTGTAGCATCCTTATGCATCCAAATGCTCTTTCTACTACCCAAAAATTGTCATGGCTTCTTCAAATAGCAAATCCATGCTTTAATGTAAACTATGTTTTCAATTGAAGAATGGTTCTATGATTGCAAGAGTAACGTGCGTGGATAAAAAGTGGGAAAGTTAATCCAATAGGATGTTAACTCTATGACTTAGCAAAGATGAACATGAACTGTAATAATGCTGTATTTGTACTCCCATGTTGGAAAAATTGTAATGATGCAACTCTACAAGATGTATTTACTTTTTAATACAATCAATAATTTTTGTCAAAAAAGAAACATGTATTTTTGTACTAGTCCATTCACTGTCCCTCCTGCATCCCATCAATTATTACTTCATATACGAAGAGTGTTTGCGGCCCTATCTAATAGGGACCCCAGTTGGTAAGTGGTATTAGTAGATGGGGGGAGTGGCAGGGGGGGACAGGGGTATAAGCACAACTATCCACGTGTCCATGGAGACACGTGTGCATGCACATTAGCCATGTGTCCATGCAATTGCCTAGAGTCTAGATTTTTTGATGGGGATGAATTAATCGCGTGGCGCTGTTAATCCATTTGAGGATGAATTGAAGAGAGGAGGGAACGATGAGTGGGAGCACCCATGATGGCTGCTTGTGTGATAAAGCTTTGCCTGTGGAGATGGAGGTTGTGATTGAGGATGAAGGGTAACAAGTTGGCCAAGGTGTGTGGCATTGCATGCAAAGGAAGAAGGGGATGAAGACGATGAATGAGAGGAAGATGAAGGTTCTATTGTGGATCATAAGATATGAACAATATGTTTTTGCTAGTCGCGGTGATCATTCAGTATTGGCGGCGATGTTGTTTGTTGTTTTGATGCTCTTTCAATCTTGTAGGACCAAGAGGAGAAGGGGAATGCCTGCAAAGAATAGTAGGGAGAAGTAAGGTTTGAAATTCATGTAGCTAAATATTACATTAGGAGTGGGGAGTGGAGACGTTGACATGAATTCATTGCTTCCAAAGATGCAGAACTTTTTGGACAAGGCATGCATGTTTGGGTTCTGCATTGTCGAGAGGGGAGGCACGTTGTACCATCTTCATTTTCAAATGATTGTGCAGATAAGCACTCATAGCATACAAACCAAGAACAGGTTCATACAGAAGTATAGTGGATGGGATGCAAATAGGCAACTCGGTGAGTTGATAATGTGTCGGTAGCTCAAGCAATGGAACATGCATACTTACCAAGGCGTGTTGGTCTACTGTATGAAGGAATTTGGTCAGGCTCATTTCAAGAGTGTGTATAAGAACGTGATTCAGAAGAGTGCAAGATGGAATCGAGTTGTACATGCATTATGGAGCTAATAAAATGAAGAATTGTGTCTGTCTGAGTAGTGGTAACATATTCAACTGTTCTTTTATGTTCTAGAAGTTTAAGTTGGGATATAGCTATGCTATGACACTCAGTAAATTCCTTTGAAAAATGCTCAAAAGTGGAATCTATTATCCCTCAACATCGTGGGTTATTCCATATCAAGGAACGGGAATGCTCCCTTGTAAGTAAGGTAGAATGATGGACGAATGATGGGAGAATGTGATAGATCGCTCGCAAGTAAGGAAGCAGGATGGACGAATGTGAATTCAAATGAAATTGCACAATGCATTCATTGCCCAAACTCTTAATGCTATTAAGGGGAAAGGCTATTCCATTAAAACCATAATGCCTATGCCTCAACAACTGATGGCAATGCACACACACACTTGCAGGGGTAAACAGCTCACATGACTATTTGCAATAGCAATGACACCAACCACACAACAACCCCCCTAACAAGTGACTAGTACTCATTTAATACTCTCTCCCTTGATGATTGGCATGTACTCAGGTTGGGTATCTTGCCTCTAATGTCGCTCAATCACCATTGTTGTAGATGCTCCTAAGACTTGAGTCTGAGTTCTTGCCGAAATTGTTGGAATGATTTCTTCAAGGTGTCTTTTGCTTTGAGTGCTATCCTCCTTGTGGTTTAACCTTTATTGAAGGTCAATCCAAATGATTCGTACTTCAGCCTATGGCTCGCTTCACCATTCATTTGCTTCATTGTTGGGACCCCTTTGGTTTAGGAGTGAGTCATGTAAGGGAGACGAAAAGTTGGTTAGAAATGCACAAACTTCAAGAACTACATCTAAATTGTTCAAAAAATTGGTGGATGGGACAAAGGGAACTTTCAAGGACACCAAATCCGAACAATAGGTTACATGATGTCTCTTATAGAATATTAAAGTGCTAGGTTTTTTGAAGAAGACATAGTCCAAAATTTGGGTTCAGGCAATGGAAAAAGAATATGGACGCAAGATGATTGACAAGTCATGGGAAAACTGCCTTTTGATAATAATACTCTAGTGGGTTCACAAGTCAGTAGATTCAAGGCAAATGGCATACTAGTATAAAGATATAAAGCACGTGTTGATGATAAAGGTTACTCTCAATAGAAGTAGATACCAAGGAAACTTTCACACTATTGATTATAGCAAAGACAAATAGGTTGTCAATCTCAAATGCATGCACTTTGGACTCGTATGTTACCAAATAAATATAAACTCAACTTTTCTTAAGATTTTAACATTTCTGGTGACCTTGATGAGGAAATGTCTTTGCTAGATTTGCCAATATAGGAAGAGGAAGTAAGGCAATGGTGCTATAAATTCTAGAAGAGGTGCAATCTTGAATTACTACTAAGACATAAGAAGTGGCGAAGCTAGTGTGGAAGGTCCATGAGCGAACAACCATTTACAAAGTTAGCATGACCTAAGTGGCTTAAAAACTACCATCTATTACCCATCCACTACACCTTGTACCCCAAGAAGATTGAGTTCTAGGTTTACATTGAAGTGTGGAAGGGAGGTTACTTGCATCCGAATGAGTACATTGATTCAGCACTAATGCAAGTGCCAAGAGATGATCTATGGGTTAAGTATATGAAGCATCCACCTTGGTACCAGGTGTGTTAAAGATGAAAAGTGTAGAAGACTAGAAAGCAAGCAGTGCAAACCAATGCAATATGAATGCCCAGGCATAGATGAGAATGTAAGAGCTTCTTGCCAACAAAGATATCAACATGACCCCTCCACTACCTTCATATTAGGTTGGTTGATGAAAAGAGTGTGCCATTTGCTACCTCTATTCTAGCTAGGAATGCAGTGTAATGAGGATGAGAGGGAGGTGGGGTTGCTGGTTGTCAACTCGACAGGTATGCATGAGGAAAGTGCGAGGGGTGAGAGGTGGTCAAGTTTGAGGATCTAGGACTGTGTGGGCACACATTGCACAAGCAACCAAGATCTAAAATGTGGAGCAGCGGTAGCTCAGGTGGTTTGGGCGTTTGCCGACTTGTTGGTTGACCACATTCGATTCCCTTGGGAAGCTGCTTTGTTACTTGCTTGTGTAAGCCACAGGTAGATGGCCCCTCGTAGTTGGCCATGGGTGTGTAAGTGGGGGTGTGCGTGTGAGAAATAAAAAACATAACAAGGTGAATGATATTCATTAGGCCTACCCAAAAGAAATGAGTAATGTAATGAAGGAAATGCTGGAAGGCAAAGGAGAACTCGTCTGTGAGGAGAATTATGTAGTTCTCTTTAGCAATGCAGCACATGTTGATTCAGGTAGTAGTACAATTAATGTTGGACATCGGCTATAAAGGAGAGGAGTTGAAGGTTGCATGATTATAAGCTTGTAGTTTTATAGCTTGCAATCTTTGTGAAAGCTGGATTGGTCAAAAGCACACTGCACATGAGTGTACATTGCAGCTTGAAAATAGAAAATGTCTACATTGAACTCTTACATTCCAATTAAAACACAAGATTTAACCTTACGGAATTGGGGACCGGCATCATGTTTTATAGGATGGTGGGTGAATCTTTACAGTGAGAATCCTAGAATGGTCTCAGGTTGTTTAAAGAGATGGAGTGTGGCATAGCTAGGAAGATTGAGCCAAATGAATGCGCGAGTTGAAACAGAAGCCTAAGCTGCATGGACCCTTCAAAAAGGACATCCAACATAAATTTACATTGTGCCTCTTTTGAATTTTCACGTCAAAATTCTCTACAAAATGGACCAAAAAGTAAAAATTTCATACTTAGGGTCCAGTTTACACTATGGACATGGAGGAAGAAAAAGAATGTCTGTCGGGTGTGATGGTTCACATGACTCGGAGGTCAACTTTTATGTAGTTAAATGCCATTTAATGTCAATAATGTTTGATTGGTCTCGTGGTTGAAGGATAAAGTTTGTATTAGTTCGCACGGGTTCCATCACCACCTAGCACACTTTGTGCGAAATTTTTTAGTTGGCCATGGGTGGCCTTCATATGGTGGACATGAATTGCGTATATCAGTGGGTGCAACATGGAAAGGTCCTAAGAACCTCTATTCATGTACGTATGCCTTTGAGCGATGCTTGCCTATATTGAGCCTCAAAGCCATACATATGTATCTTTAAATGGTAAGCTTTTGAGCTCATAGGCAGGACATGCAATGTACTCACGTACGATTGCAATCCTTAGGCGGGTTTCACATGCGAGCGGACGCCCACACTGAAATTTGCTTTAATCCAATAAAAAATTAAGGCATGCATTTGAAGGTTTCACACGCGGGCGAACGTCGGGCTCAAAAAAATGAGTTGGCGGCCCAGTCATGTTTGGGCACCATCCAAATTTCGGGTGGCCACCCTATGGCGCCCAAGAACTCGTCCGCAGCTCAATATCCAATTAAGAGAATCGAAACCCAGGCCCGCCAGCCCGACATTCACAGTGCCTACTAATGAGCCAAAGTTCTTTGATGTCACAGAAACGTCACATTTACTATATGTTCAGAAATGTGGGCGGACATGTCCGAAGGGATCATGGACGAACATGTAAAAACAAGGTGGCTTTCATACAACCTGTCTTGATCCAACGAGGATGGCACCCCTTGGAGGAGGGTGGTGTGAACCGTGTGGAGTTGGGACTTGGAAGGGGGCTCAAAGACAAAGGCATGGGAATTGCCGGAAGGCGACGGAAATCGGGACGGAAGGACGGCCGACGGGTTTTACTGAGAACTCTCACTTTAAATCCGTCCGTCCAAATTTCCGTCGCCTTCTTCGTCATCACCATCTCCATCTTTAAGCTCTGAAGCATTTTGGAGTTCTTCATCCATGGCTGCCTCTTCCCACTCCTCCATCGCACCAGCTTCTGCTCACTCTTCCTCTGATTCCTTCGCCTCCCTCCTCCACCCCCCCCCCCCATCACCTCTCCTTCAAGCTCTCCCCCCCCCGCTTCAACTTCTCCCTCACACCCTCCCAGGTTTGTTTCCTCCTCTCGTCCTCCTTGAATTTTGAAATCATGCAATCCGGATCTGTTCTGCTTCTCTCTCCACACGCATTTCTCTTGCATGCCACTTGCTTGTTGCATTTTTGGACTTGGATCGTCCTGGAGCGATGCTCGCCAGGAGTAGGCGAACTTCCAAATCGCTCGTTTGTCCGGCCTTTATGTGGCGTCACTATCGTTAAGCGTCGTAACTATTTCTGATCGATGCATCCTTTTTGACATCTGCAACAGAACAGCTGTTCCAACCTCCATTTTAGCAACAAGCTGACTCCCGGAATTCTCTTTATATATCTGATGAATTGTCTCGCTTGTTTACAGGGACATCAAGGATCTCGGCCTGCTTCATGGATTTCTCAGGTGCGAATGAAATCCCCCCCCCTCTCTGTCTCTCTCCGTCCATACTCTACATTCTTCTAGAACAGTTTACAAACGAAGATTAATTGCAGAATCTCCTTTTCTGTTTTAGATTTTTATCTTTCTAAGCGGTAGTTTCACCCACGGAATCCCAAAAGCAAGGCAGTTTATATTCAAGAACAAGCATTACTTTGCTCGCTAAGTACCTTTCTCCTCGATCTTGATCGTGTGATTCTAAATACTCTCTCCTGTCTTTCCTCTTGTGCTTCTTCAACCGCTTCTTTCTCACCTTTTTCCACATTGCAATCTTATGAAATATACATGTATATATTAAAGAACATGCACAAATTCACCATTTAAAGACCAAACTAATAGTGCATTTTTCAATTTCATAATAGTTACCCTCAAGGTAATCATGCATAGGAGGAACTAGCTACTATGATAGCCAGGGGTGAGATAGACTCCACTTAAACATATACACTTGCACACATAGCCACACACCCCACACATGAGCATCCATTGTGTAACGGCCTTCATACTGAGATGAAGGCTAGCACTCAAGCAGAAGGCTAATGGCTAAGTTTCCTCGTAAAGACTTCTTGTTCAAAGACAAAAGGGTTTGTCTGGCATAGGTTGGCGATTTTAGTTTCCCTAATACTTGATTTTCAGGTTGCTGTAGATGGCTCCCCAAATGCAGCCGCAGTGGTCCCATCAAAGCTTGAAGTGAAATCTCAGGATGATGCTCCTGAAGAGCCTGCTATAACAGTTAAAGAAGGAACAATTTCTGCTTTAATGACAGATGTTGCAAACTTGGTGAAGTAAGTCTCTTGTAGTCCCTTGATTCTATTGTTGGCCATAATTTTTCCCTGTGTCGTCGTCGCCCAATTAGGTTCTGGTTGACGAATTTAGGACTTTGCCGCCTTGTATCTAGAAAAGAAATTCATTCAAACTCCTGTGCAGGCTCGTGGACTCCAGAGATATTGTGGAGTTGGAATTGAAACATCTGGATTATGAACTTGTAATAAGGAAAAAGGAAGCCTTATCATCACCTTCTGCTCCTCCTTTTCCACCTCCTCACATTGTTGCCCAGACACCATATCCTGCATATGCTTCTCCCCCTCTACCACTGGCCGCAGCTCCAACCCCTTCAGCTGCCCCTGCCCCTGCCCCTCCCCCTCCCTCTGCCCTTTCCCCTTCACCTGCCGGAGCTCCTGCTGCAACCCCTGCCTCTAATTTGCCACGTATTTCATCACCCATGGCTGGGACCTTCTACCAATGCGCTGCTCCTGGTGAACCTCCATTTGTAAAGGTCAGGATATTCAATGGCCATTAACTTTTCTGGTTGCTTTTGTTCGTAGCTACATTTGATGATTGATTTGTAATTATGTACATTACCTTTTATTTGCAGTTTTCTTGTTTTATGCTATTCCAATCAGTTGTCCTTGTGAGAAAGCTTTAGGATCCTCTGATTTGATACCTGCATATGTGGGTGTACAGGTTGGGGACAAGGTTCAAAAGGGACAAGTGATTTGCATAGTAGAAGCCATGAAGTTAATGAATGAGATTGAGGTACCTATTTTGTGCATGCTGATCCCTCCCTTCTGGATTGAGTATGGGTCTTTCGCCATGCATGTTGGATATGCTAGTTTTCTAGGTTTGCATATGGTCTTGGCCTATTTTGTGACATTCTAGATGGTGATTTGCTTTATAGGCAGACCAGACAGGGACAATAGTTGAAGTTCTTGCAGAACATGGGAAGCCGGTGTCTGTTGACACAGTAATTCCCTTAACCTATGATTACTTTTTTGTAAGATCTGTATATGGAAAGAGTAGTGTTTTTTATCACAATACGTATCTCGTGGTCTTTTCCCTTATATTAATGGCACTTCCTTGCAGCCTCTTTTTGCAATCAAACCTTGAGGAGGTGGAACCAAACCCATGGGCTAATGTATGAAAAGTAAGTTCCAGAGATCAAGGATTTGCAACTCTTCTTTAGAGGAACGTTCTCTCTCACAGATGGCGCAATACTTGCAAGCACGGAAAAAGTTGACTGGTGGTGCATATAGGCGGTGCACCTTTGAGCTCAAAAAAGAGTTAAAAAACGAGTATTAAAGGGCATCCTTCTAGATGGGCTGTTTCAGGTCTAATTTATTTCTAGGAACTCAATTTTGATAGCTGTTTTTCCTGTTGCTCCTCATATTCGCAGGCGCTATTGAAATGCTTGATTTTGTAAATGTTTTGCAAAATTTTGTTATAAATATGGTTCGCTCAATGAGGCTTAAAAGAAGCATACTACTTTGATAATCCTGTGAGGGCACAACTGATGCTAGCATGTTAAGCTTGATCATTCATTGGTGCTAGATTTGAACCATTTTGTTTTCAGACACAACATATCATTGTATGGTTCCTTATTTCATTGCTGCAGAGAGCGAAATCATGACTTTGAATTTTCTTATATTATTGCTAGACAGCCAAAGTGTTGAGCTTTTAATATCAGCAAGGTATGGATTGCTCAATCTACCTAAATGTTATATATGTAAAGTGCACTAGTCAAACAAAGCAAGCTAGCAAACACTGATCAAATTTCAGGGCGCAAGTGAAATTCTTACCATTAGTTTATTTTTTGACATGGTTTAGTCGGTTTTTGATATTGACTAATTGCTTGAGGGCTTGTGGAAAGATATCTCACTCTTTCAAGCTCATTGCCTGAGTAAGAGTGCTTGGCAAACATTTTACTTTCCTTTTTGAGCTACCACATTAATAGCATGATCCATGTGTATATACCATTGTTCCTAATTTATTGTCAGTTGCACTTTTCTGATGAGATGGGATATGTAGTAGATACTTGGGCCAGCGGCTCAAGGCGTAGTAAAGTTTGTCCTTATCTATATGGGCGGGAGGCAGCTCTGCGTGATTCTTCAGTGTGGACTGTCCCTCATGGTCCTTTCCAGTTAAGCAGGCAGCAGAGCACTTGAAAAGGCTGGTTAAGGAGTGTATTCCTCTTGCTTCTGCCTTGAACAGATGTGGTATTTTTGAAGTCAGAGATATTCAGTCAAGCAGACGCACCGAAAACATTAAACGTAGATGTCAAGAAGTACTTGAGAAGCTACTCTTCTTAGAAAACGCGGAAACAGAATTTTAGAACTTTGTGGTAAAGAATCACAGAGATTTTCTTTCCCCTTGAACTCATGGTGTAGTATGGGTTGAAAACTCTGTGTAATCATGTTGCATGGAAACTAGCCATGGAGAATAGAATCAATGAATACCTCAAAAAATTTTTGCATACCACGTGCATTCAAAAGGAGGGGTATTTTAATTCAACTTTATGAAAAACTTTAATAGGATTACAGTAATAGGAAGGGTTTTTTAATTCAACTTTAGAAAAAAACCCCGTTAGTTCATAAGTAAAGAGAGGTGGTTTTATTTGAGGGAAAATTTTAGTAAATACTCTTATCTTAAAGATATCTAATCATATAAATTAGAAGTTTTGGATATGGTTAACAATATAATAACTGATATCAATGAAACTCCTTTATTCATTTCCACAATAAAGACAGATATTATAAAACCAGACGAGGTTGGTTTGTGCATAGGTGATGGAGTTAATTTTCCCAACTGATTTCCTCTTAAATTATTGACAAAAGATTTATTGGGCTCCATCAAGATTTGAGCCGCCTGTAGGAAATGGAGCTAACATTGAGGCATCCTTAACATTTATAGAGGCTTTATATAACCTGAGGTTTTTATGTAAGCTATAATATCACAGGTTAGTGGGCCTACTATGTAGTGTCTCTATCCCAAACTGGGGTGTCTATACATGATGTGGGATTCATTGTTTATTCACTAGATGCTTCTACAACATTTTGACGAGTGTTCAAGTGATTGAAGGGGAATAATAGTGGTGATGAGCTGGCTATCTATAACAGCTAACACTGGTCAAAGTGCAGCAGAATATTCGAATAGAATAGAGAGCAGATCTGCGAACTAGAAAGCAGAAAAATGTGAATTCAAACAAATGGAATTGCACAAGAAATAACAGGGGAAAAACTCTGCTGTGTAGCTGAGAAAACCTTCTCAAAACATGTACAACTCCATGGCAGAATGGTGCCACTGGCAGGCTAGAGACCGAGTTAGAGTTGCACCTCACAACACTCCAGAAATAGGCTGTATACACCACCTAACACTACCATGAATAGGCTGGAGATTGCAAAAGACAACAAAAGACTAGGGCCAAACAACCCTATTTATGAGGGGTGACCTTGCAGTGAACTGGTCGACCAGGTTTGCCTGGTTAGTGGCACTGATTGTGTTCTTTACCAGGCCTCGACGCAGCCTCAACCAGGCACAGTAACTCAACCTAACTTGGCATTAAACCTTGGCTAGATGCCCACCTAACGGGCATGAATATAGTGAGAAAGGACTAATATACTACACCTCTCTGGGTTGGCACACCCCATAGAAGCCCTCACTCTCTACTAAATACAAATAGGAGACGACTAACTCTAACACCACCTCAGCTCCTGGATATCGAATCAAACCCAAGGAGCTGAGTAATTGTTGTGGTGGAGGCTTTGTGAATAGGTCTATTGTCCAAGTCACTGACAAAGTGGTACTGGATCTCGATGTGCTTGGTTTGGTCCTAAAGCACTGGATTCTTAGCAATCGCTACACAACTTTGATTGTCATACTAGATGATGGTTGGTGGAACCAATTTCTCCAAGTAGCCTCCGAAACCTCGCAGGCAATTGCACATGCAGCCTGATATTCGGCCTCAATTGATGACAAGGCCACGGTAGGCTGCTTGTTGCCACTTCACGTAACAATTACTAAACCAAGGATAGAGCTCTGATCGGTTGTCCCCCAGTCTGAATTGCTCCTTACTTAAAGCTGGATTCTTGGCTTCATACTGATCTTGCATTATAAAACAGTCCACGACCCTCTTGTACCCTATAGATATTGTAGGATCCGCAAGCCTGCATCCCAATGTGTCTTGAGGGGAGTCTGCACGAAAAATCTTTATAGCCCCATTGGAAAGCTAAGGTCCAAATCTGATGCTGAGCAACCTAGTGTTTTTTTTTGGGGAGGTCCCTCTCGAAGTAGGAGCGCCTAAGTGGGCTACCCTACCATCCTTGCCTTGAGAAAGCGCACTCTAAACTTGGTGGAGAAAATCACCCTTAATTGCATAAAATGCTTATTTCCATGCATGTAACTTTACTAAATAGTGTAGTAAACATGATAAATATCTCATGTCTTGCCATTTGATTTGATAGGCTACATGAACCAATTTGGGTTTTTTCAATAAAAAGATTAGATTGGTAGTTTTTGGCGCTCAATATAGAATTTTTAAAAGAAATGTGAATGCCATGGTCGTCGAGCTTTTGGTCCCAAACACAAATGAACAACTAATTTTTAAATATTTGGGAAAAAAACATTGGAGCGACCAGATTAATGAGCAGATGAGCCTCGTGTACGACGATGTGTCTATCCTTTCACAGGGACCATGTTGGGACAACTTGATATTCGAGTCCATTGGAGATGTGTGATATAGTTTCGCACATCAAATGCCTCCAATAGCTCATGAACACATCGCTGTTGGGACACAAAGAGAACCTCTTAGTCTCCTATATCCCCAAACCTAGGGAGACCTAGATATGTCATCTCAAACATTGAGACAAAGTAGCCTGTCTTGGCAATATGCTCCACATAGCTACCTGCCAAGATGAGATCATCAACATATAATAATTAGGATAACCAAACCTTTCTCTCAAATGAGATACAAGTTAGGATCAACCAATGGATCTCCTAAACCCCTTTTGTAGAAATAAAGCATCGATTTTTTGGTTCCAAAATTAGGAACTTAAAACCTGGAAGGTGTGCCACATGCATGTCCTCATGCATGTCACCATTCATAAAAGCTAACTTGACTTCCATATGATATATTGGCCATCATTTATGAGAAGTCCTGCAAGAACTGTCATGATCATGGCCATCCTCGTGGTTGGTGCAAAGCTATCTTCATAGTCGATGCTTGGCCGCCACAAGTCTGGCTTTCTACTTGTCAATAGCTCCATTCCATGTACTTGGTCTTGTAGACCCACTTAACACCTATCATAGCTCCCAAGTCTCTAGAAAGAGAGAGCTTCTTTGACCGAGGAAGGCTCCTTGTCTCAATGATCTGAGAAATCATGGGTTCCTCCTTCGAGGCTTTGTTTTTACCTTGATGCAATCTGCATTGTCCCTCCTCCATGAGCCTTACAGAGGGATATTTGTCTCTCCGAAATCTCAAATTGTATCTATCAACTAGTTAGGAACATGATGAGAACCTTGCCTGCTCCTCTTGTAGGGACTCATCATCAATGTCTAGAACATCCCTTGTACCTACTCAAGCTAGGTGGTAGGAACAATAGCATGGGTTGGATCCTCAAAATTACTAGGCTCTCCAAGAACTTGTGGCTCTTCAATCATTGAAATTACTTGCTAAAATTATCAACCAGTAGCATAAAGTAGAGAGCTCTTGGGTTTACATAGGTCCACAAATATCCCGGTGAACCATCCCTAGAGGTTGTGAAGCCCACCTAGTAGCCTTCTTCGGAATGATGTCCCTATGCTGCTTCCCCCAGATGTAGGATTTACAGAGTCCTTGCTTGCTATGCACATCAAGCAAGCCATCCACCATGTGTTGACAAAAGGCTCATCGCAGTGCATCCACATTTAGGTGATTGTATATAAATTTCCATGAGTCACCAAGAGGAGTACTTGTAATAGATGAGAGAAAAGAGCTTGTAGATTTTGTTGTCCACCATGCCATCCCAGACAACCCGGTCGGTGACTGTCTCATATTGCCATAGATCTTCTTAAAACTTTACACACTTGCCAGTTTTACAAAGTTCATGGATTAACAACAAATGGAAGTCAAGAGATGGAACATACAATACCTGGGAGGAATGCTTCCTTGTTCTACCATCCAGAATGACCCCTAGCTTTCCTTCTCCTTGAATTGCAACAACAGAATTATATTTGGTGAAAATTCTATGTGAATTCCATTGAAGGTCTTTGAACATCTCATGGGATGGTGTCATGTGCTTGGAAGCACCACTATCAAGCGTCTATTCCCATGAAAGACCAAATGTAAGAGTAGTTGCCTCCAAAAATATGACCTCAAAAAATATGTAGATGCAATCATTTGGGTTGGACCTTTTGTTCGGTTCGGTTTGGTGTTGTCAGAGTTGATTGTTACATTTACTACTCCTTTTTAAGCTTATTTCTTCTTTTACTTCTTCTCCCTTGCTTGTTGACCTTCCATTGGATACGTGATTGGTAAGTGCTTCCATTGGACATGTTGGTAAGCGGTCCTCTTTACTATTTGATGCATTGAATGACTCTATAGTTGTTGACCCATGTGTGCTTGTGGATTTACAACTGGTTCCATTTATATGACCTTTGGGTTTGTAAATTTTCGTGACTTGATCCATGCCCTAGTGCCACTTGTGCAACTTTCAACCAAGGGAATACAGTGAGCAAAGGATGTACTTGTGATTGTTGGAGGACGAGAGAGAGAGAAAGAGAGAGAGAGAGAGAGAGAGAGAGAGAGAGAGAGAGAGAGAGAGAGAGAGAGAGAGAGAGAGAGAGAGAGAGAGAGAGAGAGAGAGAGAGAGAGAGAGAGGTCTTAGAGGAGGGGATTAATTTATAATCTTTGTCTAAACCTCCCCCACTCCTCTTTTGCCAATCAAATATTTTCAATGAACTTAGACTACCAACCTCCATCTTCATAGAAATTCCCTCCCTTGGTATTCCTAGATCCCCTCAGTCTCCTTTGTCCTGATCTCTTCTTTCGATACCATCTCTGATCTCCATCTCTGATCCACCTCCTCAGCACTATGAGATTCTCACGACACTACCTCTTCACCCCATTCTAAGCGACAACCCTCTCCTCCCAAAAACCAAGCCTTGCTAATTAGGTGCCATGCTGAAGAGCAGCCATAGGGTGATAGGTTGGAGTAGGAACATGGAGATAAGGCTATCATAGGTGGAGAGTTTATCGATGTCAACATTGCAAAATTGAGTGAGGAGGTGAACAATGTGCAAGCTCAAAATGAAGAGGGAATCAAAGGTGATGTGAGTGGCTAGAAAAATAGTGATAGAAAAATAGTCAACCTAACAAAAGGAGGGATAGGGCAGTGCTGACACCAAGTGAGAAGAGGTAGAGAAGTCACCAAAAGTTGGTACAAACCAATTCCTAGGAGACACTGCAAGATATAGAGGGATAGGGCAATGCAGACACCAAGTGAGAAGAGGTAGAGAAGTCACCAAAGGTTGGTAGGAGACACTGCAAAATATAGAGGAATAGACCAACATGGAGAACAAGTAGGTGACACTCAAAGTAAACATAGAGACCATAGGAAAAACACATTAGATTGTTCTTAAGGGCCTAGAGACTTCTACTATAGAGTTAGAGATATAGAGTTAGAGAAGACTGTGGCCAAAATAAAGAAGATTGTTTGCTGAGGCCGAGTAGGAGGTTCAAATAATTGAAGATGTGCAGATGGGCATTGGCCTTGTGCTATTGCAATCAAAAGGAGGTGACCATACTTTAGTAGATCACAAGGGCAAGGGTGTATTGGTTGAGTCATCTAGCCGAAGTGATTAAAAGTCTCCAGTCAAGATGGTGTGCCACATAATTTTGATTTACAGGACACACATGTAATTAACCTAGACAAGGCAGCTACGATTAGGAGACTATATACAGGATGACACTCCGACTAAGTGGAAGAACTTTTAGTGTCCTTGTTTGATACATGCATAGGAGATTCCGATTTCCCCACTCCATGGCATATGCTATCAAGTGAGGGTATTAACCCTTTACTCCAGTTCGAGATATTGTAGCTCCAGAAACAATCACTACCAATTGATAGTAGTTAAAAGAAACAGGGTTGAAGGTAGTGTGAACATCGCAACACATGATTGCTAATTGGATGCCTCCATAAGTCTTACTACATGAGCAATAGGAGCACAATCATTAATCCAGAAATCTAAAGAATTTTAGGATGAGCTCATGAAACTTATAGAGGAACAATAAAGGAGAGAAAATGAGAAGCTCTCTATCCATGAGGAGTTGCCAAACCAAACATGCAGCCTTACTCCATCATTATAATGAAGCCATGGCATCATTAGGACTGCCTAAAAGAAAATCACCTCCGAATGGCAACTCATGGTGCACTAGGACGAGAGAATAAAATCTCTTAGCAATGTCAATGTGAGTTGCTACAGAGTATGTAGGAGAATGTTCCACTTTGACATTGGGTGGCACCTCGAAAACAAATACATGTATTGATTCAAAAACTTGATTAGCCTTCAGAGTGCTCAGGTGTTCCTCCAATGCAGAAGGATCTTGAGGATGACAAGGACGCTACTGGATAGGGTGGCCTAGGTCAAGCAGCTGAGCGAATGGCTTAGTTTAGCATGGACATGATTGTTTAAGTGTGATAGGAGCAGATAACTCAATGGAGGAGTAGAGCATTTAATTGGGGCGGGAGCTGACATTGAAGAACAAACCACAACCCAAACTCTGCTTCTTTTGGATCCCAAGCTCTAGTCACATGTAGGTTGAGACTTCATCGGGGAAGGTCATTTTGATAAGGGCACATAGACTTCACCCCTCCACCATTTTGTAATTGAAGGCCAATTGGACTTAGGAGGCATGCATTTTGGGGATTACATATAGAAGAGTAGCGCACATATAGTGTAGATGAGCATAATAACCTCGAGGCAGAGGGGATTTCACTCATAAATATGTAAGCGTAGCATGAAGATTCAATAGAATTAAAACCTTTTTTTACCCAAATTCTTTACATATAAACGGGTACCATTTAAAGGGACTATTCATGAATTGAATAGCAAAATGATGTGCTTTATTCATGATAATTCACAGAAACAAGATTTTTAAATTATGACTTGGATGCACATCATATAGATGATTTGCATATAGTGTAGCCTTGAGAGAATAACTTGGCATGACCATGACTATATTTAGAGCATATGCATGCACGATTGAAGTCACCTCTTACAATGATGAAAACTATTATACATCAATGAAATACATTGGTTGGTTATGAAAAATTCATCAAAGTGGTAAACATACTACTCATATTAGACATGGAATGTTAAAGGATAAATTGCAAGAACTAATGAAACTATAACATCACTACATAAAATATATTATTCATTAGTTGACTTAAAAATTAAAAACTGCAAGAACTTAAAAACTATAACATCACTACATAAAATATGTTATTCATCAGTTGACTTAAAAATAAAAAATTAGAAAGAGATATTTTGGAGAGTGCTCCATAATCTTTTTCTTAGTTTGTTTTTTAAATTTATATGGTGTTTTAAAGGATAAACTTGTAAAAAAAAATAAAGGAAGAAGGAGATCTAAGGGTCACACAACCCTTTCTTTAAATGTTTTTCAAACATTAGAAAAATATCTAATTGGTCCATTAGGAGATCAAATACAAAAAAACAAATGTCAGATCATCTCTTATATAAATGTAGGTTTACAAAAAACCACTGTGAATAGACGAACCCGTGATTACAAATTTGGGTACCATTGCTAATGAAACTTTGCTACCCCATCGACATAGATGTTAATGACCATGATTGACTTCTATTGTACCTACACCAATGACCCCGCCAATAAAGCAAGAGGTATTTAAGCAACCCAATACATAATCGAGAACCTTGGACTATTATGATAGTTTATCTTAGTGTTGCCACTACCCACATCAGTAAAACTTGCTCTTGAAGTTATTAAAGTCTCCAGTCTTCCAATCCCTAGAACAAATGACCATCTTAACCATAATTGTAGCATCACGTTGTATTTAGAGGCCCACATACTCCCAGGAACCACCAATGTCTTGACACTATAATTATAGATATGTTGTGATGAGAACAACTCATAATGAACATGAAAAATTAAGAAGGGAGAGAGTCCCAAGGAGGACAAAGAAAAAATGAAGATCGAGTAGATCAATGTATGCAGTCACATTGATGATAGTGACAATGATATTTTCTTCATGTCTAGTCTACCTGCAAAGTTTCTTATTACCACTTTAGATGATGCATATTCCCAGGATTTGATTTTGGATTTTGGTGCTTCATTACATGTTACTCCCCATAGGGAATGGTTCTCCACTTATGACAGTGGTGGAAAGACAGGTTGTGTGCATCTTGGAAATAACTATGCATGTGAAAAAGTTTTCTTTTGCAAATGGGTTTGCTTTTGTTTTGAAAAATGTGAGACATGTGCCTAAGCTGACCAAGAGTATCATTTTAGCAGGTCAGCTAGATGATGCTAGTTTTCAAACCACTTTTGGCTTTTAGAGTTGGAAAATTCAGAAGGGCTCTATGGTTTTGGCCAGAGGTGCCAAGTGTGGGACTCTGTATCCCTTACATGTATCAAGGGTGTCTGATGTTTTTTTGACTTTGAATTTTAGGCTAAGTAATTTTTGGGATATTAGCCCATAAAATAAGGGGAAAGAAAGATCTTCAAAAGCTTGATTTGGTGCATTGAGACGTATGTGGTCCCATGCCTACATGGTCATTAGGTAGGGATGAATACTATGTGACATTCATTGATGATGCAACTAGATCAAAAGAAGTCATTAAAGAGAATCTTTATCAATGAGTCTTAAGAGGATGCAGGGCCTTGACCACAACATGAGTTCTGAGAAGAAAAGCTTACAACATGAAGCAAATACCATATCATATTAAGGGACAAGAAAATATAATCTACAAGCATTCTCTAATCTTACATTTGCAAGCAACTTATGAATGGTCAAACATTAGTTTTTCATCCCTCTTTTGGTAGGAGTTTTGATTTACTCCAATAAAACTTTCATTGCATATACTTGCACACTGATATTCCAAATATATTGAATGGATTAATGTCTTAGGTTTCTTTAAAGACCACATCCAAAAGGGAAAAAAAGTCTTGGGTCAAAAAAAGATGAAAAAAGAATACTTGCATCATTTGATCGAGGAAGCATGGCCAAGTTTTTACAAGATAGTGGAGCTAGTACGAGGGATACATACCTCATCGCAAGTGAAATGGATTATGTTGGAACCATACAAGAAATTTTGCAAGTGAATTTTACAAAGTTGAAAGTATTTATATTTGATATGAAATGGTTCAAATTCATTTGCAAAGGTGCTCAAGCTATAGTCATGAAGGATCCAAGTGGAGTTTTTGCACTTGACTCAACAAAATTTTGGGATGGAATTACTGACACATATGTTCTACCATTGTACTATGAGAAAATAAGCATTTTTTCTTATATGCAAATAAACATTTTTTCTTATAAGCAAATAACCATGTAGATAATACTTGATCCACATCAATTGTGCAAGATAAAGGATCTTAGTATCACTAAGACTGATGCAAAGCATTATACCAATTGGACACACACACACACACACACACACACACACACACACACACTTATGCTGGTGTATATAGGATATGGGTTGGCAAGCTTATCTTTGCTAGACCACGATGTTTTTTCCTCATGATATACATCTAATAGAGAATAGATTCCAAGTCTCGTCCTAACTGAATATGGCTATACATCGCCGACAAGTTATATATGTTAAGACAAATTTTGTAGCCCATATGTGGGGGTTAAAGGTCACTGTGCCTTTACCCCGGTTATGTACAATACTCACACACATATATAAATGAATGAAAAAGAAGATTAGGGTGTTCTACACCCACCAAAAACTTGTGTGGCTCTCTGTTTCTCTCTCTCTCTCTTTTGTTTTGCTTCCGTTGAGAGCACTTTCAATTGGTATCATAGCTCGGGTGATCTAGTTGAGCGTGTGTGAATGCTTGGAAGATCAGCAGCTCTGTGGGAAGCTTTGTGGGTGACTTTACTTGCATCCGAGTGCGCAGAGACCTTGAAGGAACCTTTAGAAAAGTCACTTTGGTTTTGCGAAGTGGTTTTGAGAGCGTGAGCTTGGAAACACGTTCATTCTTGAATTTGGGATCATTTCATTGGATTTCCGACTCACTGTGGTAGTTTTAACATTTTTTCTGCTCGGGAATTGGAATCAAGTTTGGAGCAACCATTTGCAGATCTATCAGTTCCAGTGGACTCACGAGGTTTTAAAACTTCTATGTTGCTCATCATTCACACTCCGGTGGAGTTTACAAACAGTTCAGTTTCCAAAAACGTTTTTCAGTCCGTGTGTTGGACCCAGTGATTGGGACCACGGTTTCCAAAATCATCTGTCCCATTGCATTTTGGACACCTAAAAACCCCTCTCTGTTAGTTCTTGCACGATTCGGTGGAGTATTTTTAGAGTTATAGATCTCTGTGTATTGGATTTTGTCTCTCTGTTATGCATTTTTCATTCTAAGGTTTTGAAACCTTAGATTTATGCCACATGGCAGTGGATAAGTGTTGACTCCCATTTCTCACTCATCGGTTGGGATTTTGGAGTTCCAGCAGAAGAGAGATATTTGCAGATTGTCTTGCTGAGTCTGATTATGCAATGGTGCCAATGTTTTAAGGCATCTCAGGTTCTATTTTTAGTAGCGGTCATTGCCGTAGGACCATGATTTCTTGAGCATACCTTATGGAGATCACTTTGGTTGCACTTTGAGCCATGTGCGCTCATTCGTGGTTTGCATTGGGTTGTAGTGGATGATTTATAGGCCATTTTGATGTATTGCGATCCTTATTGGATGCACTGATAGGCCCAGATTGCCTTGTGGGATGCTATTTTTTATGGACGCTTTGCACGTGGATGCTATTTTATGCTGAGGGACAACTTTGACACATTGCAGTTGATGCACTGATAGTGTTATGCTCTCTTGGATGAGATATTGTTGATACATATGCCCATGGACAGTGTTTATGCTTGAGCCATTTGGCACTTATTGGCATTTTGGATTGCCATTACAGTTGGCATTTTCTTTTGGGCCAAATTTGCTCATATGGATGCATAGTACATGCACATGAGTCAGCTGTATCTTTTGATGCTTTGAGCTTTGAGTTTTGGTGATATTTCACTCTATTGTGGCATATACATCTGGGTGCACCTAGTATTTGGTGTGATTCTCTCTTGCAGGCACTAGCATTTGGGATTTTGCTTTATTTTGCATCATGGCATCCCTTTCCATGTCTGAAAAGGAGTTTTTCAGCATTAAAAAGTTTGATGGGACAAAATTTTCTTTGTGGAAAGAACAAATAAGGGATGTGCTTATTCAAAAGAAGCAGATAAAACCCTTGCAAGGGATTGCAGCTAAGCCTGCAGCTATGTCCACAAATAAATGGAATGAGTTGGATGCATTGGCAAAGTCTACCATTAGACTTCATCTTGGGGAGACAATTTATTTCATAGTAGTCATTGAAAAGACTATGGAAGCTTTATGGAAAAAGCAGTGTGCTACATATGAGAAAGAGACTGCCTCAAACAAAGTCTATCTCATGAAGAGATTGTTTGAGCTGCACATGAAGGAGGGAGTATCCATAGCTTTGCACTTGAATGAATTTAATATCATTTTCAGTTAGCTTCAAGCTCAAAAGCTGAATTTTGATGCAAAAATGAGGGCAATATTTCTCTTATGCTCATTACCATCCTCATGGGATACTTTCCATACTGCTATCAGTAACTCTATACTTGGTGGAGTATTGAACTTTGATGATGTGTTTGGTAGCTTGTTGGCCGAGGAGATTAGAAGAAAGTCAATGGAAGGCAACAAGCAGGATGTAGCCTTAAATGTGCAAAGGGGCAGATCACAATCTAGAGGGAAGTTTCAAGAAAGAGGGAAGTCCTGTAGCAAGTCCAGGGCATGGAACATTGAGTGTCACTATTGTGGCAAGAAGGGCCACATGAAAAAGGATTGCTACAAGCTTAAAAGAGAGCAAAAGGATAAGAAAAAGAATACAAATTGGGGTGCAAATCAGAAGGAAGAGAATCAAAGGGAGGGCAAAGGAAAAGTGAAGATTGAGGAGATAAATGTAGTCACACATGATAGTGACAATGACATTCTCTTCATCTCTAGTTTATCTACAGAGTTGCTTATCACTTTAGATGATGCATATTCCTAGGATTGGATTTTGGATTCTAGTGCTTCATTCCATGTTACTCCCCATAGGGAATGGTTCTCCACTTATGATGGTGGAAAGACAGGTTGTGTGCATCTTGGAAATGACTATGCATGTGACATAGTGGGAGTAGGTGACAATAAGTTTTCTTTTGCAAATGGGTCTGCATTTATTTTGAAAAATCTGAGACATATGCCTAAGCTGACCAAGAGTCTCATTTCAACGGGTTAGCTAGATGATGCTGGTTTTCAAACCATCTTTGGTTCTAGGAGTTGGAAAATTCAAAAGGGCTCTATGCTTTTGGCCAGGGGTGCCAAGTGTGGGACTTTGTATCCGTTGCATGTATCAAGGGTGTTTAATCATGTTGTTGCATAACCAAGTAGCCAAGCGCTTCTTTATGGCATTGTCGGTTGGGCCATATGAGCCAAAATGGGATGAAAATATTATGCCATTTGGGTTATGTACTGCATTTAAGTTTCTTTGATTTTGAATTTTGTGAGCAATGTCTCTATGGAAAGTAGACTCAATCAGCCCATAAAAGAAGGGAAAAGAAAGAGTTTGAAAAGCTTGATTTGGTGCATTCAAGTGTATGTGGTCCCATGCCTACACGGTCATTAGGCAGGGCTGAATACTATGTGACATTCATTGATGATGCAACTAGGAAAGTGTGGGCTTATGCTATAGCTCGGAAGAGTGATGTGTTCCAAGTATTTCAGAAATGGCTGGACTTGGTTGAGAATTAGTGAGGTAGAATGCTTAAAATGCCTACGGATCGACAATGGTGGAGAGCATCTCTCTCATGACTTTCAACATTTCTATGATACACGTGGGATTAAGAGGGAGCTCACATCCCCTTGTACTTTAGAGCAAAATCCAGTTGCAGAAAAGATGAACCGTACCATTCAAGAAAGGTTGCAATGCATGCTTTCCAATGCAAGTCTTTCTAGTGTTTTTTGGGCTGAGGCAATGAAGACTGCAGTGCATGTGATGAATAGATCACCTAGTAAGAGTTTGGATGGTGGTATTCCTGAAGAGGCATTAAGTGGCAAGAAGCCCTCTTACTCTCATTTGCATATATTGGGGTGTGAGGCATATGCACATGTGCCAAAAGAGCTTCGAAAGAAGCTAGATCCTAAGTCTAGGAAATGCATCTTTTTGGGTTATGATGAAAGTGGAGAGATGGGCTATCGTCTCTGGGATCCAGAAGCAAAGAAGATCATATGCAGCCATGATGTAGCCTTCAATGAGAAGAAGATGCATAAGGCACCCATGAGGGATGTGGAAATGAGGAGAATCACTTTCCAAGATGTGAATCCACCTGCATATGTTGATAGATAGCAAGCTGTCCATGCACCAAATGTGCAAGAAATGGTAGCATCACGTATGCCCATAGGTATACAATCAAGGGTAGATGATGGATCATCTATTAGTGGAAATGATGAGCCAAATGTGGCTGATATGTAGGTGGGATAGCAAGCTGAAATGCCCTTGAGAAGATCATCTAGAGTATCTAGACCATTTGATAGGTTTGTTCTAGGGGTAGACTATGTGATGCTTACTGATTGCGGGGAGCCTTCTTGCTACAGAGAGGCTATGATGCGCAAGGATCAACACAAGTGGGAGTATGCTATGCAATCAGAGATGAGTTCACTTATGAAGAATAAGACTTGGGACTTGGTTTCTTTGACACATGGAAAGAAAGCATTGCCATGTAAATGGGTCTACAAGATGAAGGTCACAGGTGATGATGTGCCTAGGTACAAGGCCTGTTTGGTCGCTAAAGGGTTCAAGCAAGAGAAGGGTGTGGACTTTGATGATATATTCTCTCCGGTTGTGAAGATGACCACACTTATATGCATTCTTGGCCTATTGGCAGTAGAGGATATGGACCTTATGTAGATGGATGTTAAGACAGCTTTCTTGCATGGGGATCTGCATGAGGAAATTTACATGGTGCAGCCGCAAGGCTTTGAAGAAAAGGGCAAAGAGCATTTAGTTTGCAAGCTGAAGAAGAGTCTCTATCATCTTAAGCAGGTGCCTAGAGAATGGTATCAGAAGTTTGATGCTTTCATTTGGTCCCAGGGTTTTAGAAGGAGTGAAATTGCTCACTGCCTCTACACCAAAAGAGCTAAGGATAATAGCCTGATACTCCTGACACTATATGTGGATGATATGCTATTGGCTGGCAAGAACAATTATGAGCTAGATGCAATAAAGGCCAAGTTGCATGAGGCCTTTGATATGAAAGACTTTGGACTTGCAAGTCATATTCTTGGTATGCACATCTCGCGTGATCAGAGTAGGAAACTCCTTTGGCTTTCACAGAAGGAGAATGTTACAAAAGTATTACAGCATTTCAATATGGAGGGGAGGAAGGCAGTGAGTACTCCATTGCCTCCCTTTGTGAAATTGAGTCATACAGATAGTTTCAAATCAGATGAGGAGAGGGCCATGATGGCCAAGTTTCCTTATGCATCAGTGGTTGGGAGTCTTATGTATGCTATGATAGCTACTAGACCAGACATTGCATTTGCAGTGGGAGTTGTTAGCCACTATATGGCTAATCCAGGAAAGAGGCATTGGGAGGTAGTTAAGTGCATCATGAGGTACATGAAGGGTAACAAGGAGATGTGCATCTACTTTGGTAGAGGAGACATGCATGTACTTGGGTACACAGATTCAGATTATGCAAGGCATGTGGATAGCAGGAGATCCCACTTCTAGTTATGTGTTCACCTTTGCAAGTGGTGCAGTGTCATGGATATCTTGCACATAGAATTGCATTGCTTTGTCTACCACAGAGGCTGAGTATGTTGCAGCCATAAAGGGTTACAAGGAGGCTATATGGCTTGATCGGCTAGTGGGAGATTTGGGGATTCATACAGGTGTACCGACATTGCATAGTATTCCATGAGTGCTATTCGGCTAGCACAGAATCCAGTATTTCATGCAAAGACTAAACACATTCAGGTTAGGTACCATTTCATAAAGGAGGTACTTGAGGACAAGTGCATAGAGATTGTCAAGGTTCATACAGATGATAACCCTAAAGATATGTTGATGAAGAGTCTACCTAGTCAGTGGTTTGAGTATTGTCATGTATTGATGGGCATTGGATAGTATGCTCACTGGTTGTTCTCCCTTAAAGGCACATTGTCCTTTAAGTGGGAGATTGTGGGGGTTAAAGGTCACTGTGCCTTTACCCCGGTTATGTACAATACTCAAACACATATATAAATGAATGAAAAAGAAGATTAGGGTGTTCTGCACCCAGCAAAAACTTGTGTGGCTCTCTGTTTCTCTCTCTCCCTCTTCCGTTCTACTTCCATTGAGAGCGCTCTCACCATATTGGACTTGCATTTGCAACTATATAGACTAAAGACAAAACCTATGATTGGACCTTGTCTAACATGGTTTTCACACTATTGGTCACACATAAGAACTCGTGATAAAAGAAATTGTACATGTGTATAAAAGGCTTGCATATGTGGGCTCTAAATTCTTGAAATATTAAATCTTGGACTTACCAATGCTATTGGAGCCTATGGGATCTTATGTATATGCTTTTTTAGAATTATTAAATCTTGGTGGGAGGCAATGGGATCATATGTCAATATAAAGGTTTTATGTGAATCTTGAAAATCACATTTCTAAAATTTGCAAAACCCAAAAATAATGTGACTTACGTGAAAATGATCATAAAAGAACGAAAGATCTTGGAAGATGAACCAACTGTGTCGGCTGAGCTCCTATTCTTGCTATAAAAGGCTTCCATAGCTTTGGAGCTTCTCATAAGACTAGTGCGCCTCTAGCTTACACTTTGATCTACATCCCTAGCCAGCAGCGCATCTGCCCTTGCCATTGCTGCCTCCTATATATGGAGCAACCTCCATCACCATTACTGCCTCCCTTATGTGATCGTCTTAGCTACTGGCGCACTTTGTATAAGCCTCCCTCACCATTGCTGCCTCTCGTATATGGTTAGTATATAGGCAGCTACTACTGTGCTAAGTCACTGGACTGAGCGATGGATTTTTTACATAGGCAATGCAGTGACCATAGCCACCTCCCATAGGTAATAGTGGAATCACAAGTTGCTAAATGATAATGCTATTAACAAGGAAGACTGTAGCCTTATGTGAAGGGTGGCCAAAAAACTCCTCAAAGACTTTACGGATGATGACATCCTAGAAGAACAGTTCCATGATTAGAAAGTTACATTCAGCTTGGCTCGAATCTTCCACTACTATTCTAACTCATGAGAGATGGCGAGATAGGCAAAAAGCTTCAGCAAAGAATAGTGGTAGAGCGCATACAACCACATTGATCAAAGACATTGAGGTAAGAGGTAAAAACCTTATTCGGTATACTCATGCCACTATGATTTGTGCAAAGGATGCCCTACCTCTACAGATCAAAGCATTGATACTATGAAAGCTAGCAAGAATACGGAGAGTGTTTGGTACATACAAGAGCCATTAAGAGCCTCCAAGACCACATACTCACGGGTCGACACCTTGAAAGGCGGTGGTAAGTATCTAAGATCAAAGGTCAAATTTTATGTATATTTTTCAGCTCCATATACGTAGCTCAATGTTTACTGAGGTGGCTCATGATGTTTCTTGATCAATATATTTGAAAATATGCTTACCTCTATAAGTTTTAAATAACATTCATTAGCATGATTGGCACTATCACCCATTGCCCCTCGTATATAAGAGCAATGCTTATACAAAAAAAAAAGTGCTTATATAGTCATATATATGAATGCAAGGAGGCTTTATACATAGGGTATTAATTCACCAAGACGTGTCTATCTTCACCAAGGCTTGCCTATCTTTCCATCCTATATATGATTGGCTATAAAATGCCTGGGCCATGTAATTACTCCCAAAATGGTGTTTTGAATCTATGTGTGTGATATGATGTGAGAATTTTTTACCGTCACTTTATGAGAAGGAAGGAAACAAATACCTTAGTAAAAAGAAGCATTTTTACAAAGGGCAACTATGGCTTCTACATAGGGATATAACCCTATATTATGATGATCATAGTCTTTATGTATTGGTGTGTTGACTATTTGACCATTTTTTCTTCTGGTGAGGATACCTTATAAATTATGAAAGGAATTTTCTCATGACACCATATTGGGGAATTTGTATAATGCCAGTTCTAGAAAGAGAAATACATGGAGAATTTGGATACCTGTGACTCAAACATTGGGGTGCCACACGATGCACCACCATCCAAGGTTGATAAGTTTTGCTATTATTAATATCTTATGGTGTTGTGACATCGATAACAAGTGGAGCTGTGCTTTGAAGCCTGCAGTCCCACAATCTAAGGTTCTTGTTTTGACTTGTCCTTGTTGTGGATGGATGTAGGTGAGTGGAGCTCCTTCAATATCATTCACTTTTTACAATTGAGCAAAATTACATGTTTTTTTCATAAACTTTCTCTGTAGAGATTATCTTATCAGAAATTGTCTTGATCGATAAGTCTAAGATGGATAATGTTTGTCTTGAAATTGCACACACACACCTGGGGGATGGAGAAGGGAGGATAACCCTCATCTATTGGCATCCATTTATCCTATCTTTTTCTTTTTCTTTCTTTGTCCATATGTCACAGGACTATACTTGGCATGATGATCTACACAAAATGGGCTATATTGATCCCCTTTTGGCTCCTTCCATTGGGGTCCAAGGCTTTTTTTATCTATTATTTCTAGCAAAGAAATTCATAAATTCATCCAACAACTTGACAAGGGTTTGCTTTCTGTTGATCTAGAGAACCACAACTACTATTAATCTTGTTAAGTATTTTAGATTGGTGCCGCATCTGGGAACTTTCTACAAAATCTTCTGACAATGCCCTTTCCACTATACAAAAGCTATCAAAGGTTATTGGTAAGATCATTTCCAATGATGAATCACAGTCTGAGGATTATAAGAGAAAATCTGATGGGGTAATTAAATCTTTTTATCGCTATCACAATGCGGAGTATCTTTTTGATAATATTGGAGGAAGGAAATGTAATGCCACGGTTACACATTTTTCTACAAAATTACACTCTCTGATTCCTTTTGACACTTTATCTCAAGAAGAGAGAAATGTCCTTATGTAGGAATTCCCTGCACGAGACACTTTGGCTCTTAATATTAAGGATATTTTAGTTAATCCCCTTATCCCAAGAAGGATATTAGAAGGGACATTTGCACATTAGGTGGACCATATATTGTGGTCACTCAATGACTTAAGCATTATAGCACCCATCACATTTCAAATGTGGGCAGTTTTGGCTGGAATTACTGAGAATATTGATGCTGTTAAAAAAGAGTACAAGAACATGGCTATTGAAGGGTGAGAGTGCTCTCAATGGAAGCAAGAATGGAAGAGGGAGAGAGAGAGACAAAGAGCCACACAAGTTTTGGTGGGTGTATAACCATCCTAATCTTCCTTTTCATTCATTTATATATGTGTTTGAGTATTGTACATAACTGGGGTAAAGGCACAATGACCTTTAACCCCCACAACCTCCCACTTAAAGGACAATGTGCCTTTAAGGGAGAACAACCAGTGAGTATACTATCCAATGCCCATCAATACATGACAATACTCAAACTGCTGACTAGGTAGACTCTTCGTCAGCATATCTATAGGGTTATCATCTGTATGAACCTTGACAAGCGCTATGCGCTTGTCCTCAAGTACCTCCCTGATGAAATGGTACCTGACCTCAATGTGTTTGGTCTTTGCATGAAAGACCGGATTCCGTGCGAGCTGAATAGCACTCATGGAATCACTATGCAATGTCGGTATACCTGTATGAATCCCCAAATCTCCCACTAGCCGATCAAGCCATATAGCCTCCTCGAAACCTTCTATGGCTGCAACATACTCAGCCTCTGTGGTAGACAAAGCAACGCACTTCTGTGCGCGAGATATCCATGACACTGCACCACCTGCAAAGGTGAACACATGGCCAGAAGTGGATCTCCTACTATCCACATGCCCTGCATAGTCTGAATCTATGTACCCAAGTACACACATGTCTCCTTTACCAAAGCAGATGCACATCTCCTTAGTACCCTTCATGTAACTCATGATGCACTTAACTGCCTTCCAATGCCTCTTTCCTGGATTAGCCATATACCGGCTAACAACTCCCACTGCAAATGCAATGTCTGGTCTAGTAGCTATCATAGCATACATAAGACTCCCAATTGCTGATGCATAAGGAACCTTGGCCATCATGGCCCTCTCCTCATCTGATTTGGGACTATTTGTATGACTCAGTTTCACATATGGAGGCAATGGAGTACTGATTGCCTTCCCCCCCTCCATATTGAAACGCTGCAATACTTTTCTAACATACTCCTTCTGTGAAAGCCAAAGGAGTTTCCTACTCCGATCACGTGTGATGTGCATACGAAGAATATGACCTGCAAGTCCCAAATCCTTCATATCAAAGGCCTCATGCAACTTGGCCTTTAATGCATCTAGCTCATAAGTATTCTTGCTAGCCAATAGCATATCATCCACATATAGTGCCAAGATTATCAAGCGATTATCCTTAGCCCTTTTAGTGTAGAGGCAGTGATCAATTTCATACCTAAAACCTTGGGACCAAATGAAAGCATCAAACTTTTGATACCATTCTCTAGGCGCTTGCTTAAGACCATAGAGACTCTTCTTCAGCATACAAACTAAATGCTCTTTGCCCTTTTCTTCAAAGCCTTCCGGCTGCACCATGTAAATTTCCTCATGCAAATCCCCATGCAAGAAAGCTGTCTTGACATCCATCATAAGCTCCATATCCTCTGATGCCACTAGTCCAAGCATGCATCTAAGTGTGGTGATCTTCACAACCCGAGAGAATATCTCATCAAAGTCCACACCCTTTTCTTGGTTGAACCCCTTAGTGACCAAATGGGCCTTGTACCTAGGCACATCATCACCTGTGACCTTCATCTTGTAAACCCATTTACATGGCAATGCTTTCTTTCCATGTGGCAAAGAAACCAAGTCCCAAGTCTTATTCTTCATAAGTGAACTCATCTCTGATTGCATAGCATACTCCCACTTGCATTTATCCTCGTGTATCATAGCCTCTCTGTAGCAAGAAGGCTCCTTGCAATCAGTGGTGGTACCATTTCTTGCCCATTTGGTGCATGGACAGCTTGCTGTCTATCAACATATGTAAGTGGATTCACATCCTGGAAAGTGATTCTTCTCATTTCCACATCCCTCATGGGTGCCTTATGCATCTTCTTCTCATTGAAGACTACATCATGGCTGTGTATGATCTTCTTTGCTTTTGGATCCCATAGACGATAGCCCATCTCTCCACTTTCACCATAACCCAGAAAGATGCATTTCCTAGACTTAGGATCTAGCTTCTTTCGAAGCTCTTTTGGCACATGTGCATATGCCTCACACCCAAATATATGCAAATGAGAGTAAGAGGGCTTCTTGCCACTCCATGCCTCTTCAGGAATACCAACATCCAAACTCTTACTAGGTGATCTATTGATCATATGATCTATTGATCATATGCACTGCAGTGTCTTCATTGCCTCAGCCCAAAAACCACTAGAAAGACTTGCATTGGAAAGCATGCATTGCAACCTTTCTTGAATGGTACGGTTCATCTTTTCTGCAATTGGATTTTGCTCTAGAGTACGAGGGCATGTGAGCTCCCTCCTAATCCCATGTGTATCACAGAAATGCTGAAAGTCATGAGAGAGATAGTCTCCACCATTGTCAGTCTGTAGGCATTTAAGCGTTCTACCTGACTGATTCTCAACCAAGGCCAGCCATTTTTGAAATACCTGGAACACATCACTCTTCCAAGCTATAGCATAAGCCCACACTTTCCTAGTTGCATCATCAATGAATGTCACATAGTATTCAGCCCTGCCTAATGATCGTGTAGGCATGGGACCACGTACGTTTGAATGCACCAAATCAAGCTTTTCAAACTCTTTCTTTCGCCTTCTTTTATGGGCTGATTTAGTCTGCTTCCCGTAGAGACAGTGCTCACAAAATTCAAAATCAAAGAAACTCAAGTGCGGTACGTAACGCAAACGGCATAAGAGTTTCATCCCATTTTGGCTCATATGGCCCAACCAGGAATGCCATAAAGAAGTTCTTGGATGCTCGGTTATTGCAACAACATGATCAAATACCCTTGATACATGTAAGGGATACAAAGTCCCACACTTGGCACCCCTAGCCAAAAGCATAGAGCCCTTCTAAAATTTCCAACTCTAAAAGCCAAAAGTGGTGTGAAATCTAGCATCATCTAGCTAACCCACTGAAATAAGACTCTTGGTCAACTTAGGCACATGTCTCACATGTTTCAAAATAAATGCAGACCCATTTGCAAAAGAAAACTTTATGTCACCTGCTCTGACTATGTCACATGCATAGTCATTTCCAAGATGCACACAACTTGTCTTTCCACTGTCATAAGTGGAGAACCATTTCCTATGGGGAGTAACATGGAATGAAGCACCAGAATCCAAAATCCAATCTTGGGAATATGCATCATCTGAAGTGGTAAGCAACTCTGCAGATAAACTAGACATGAAGATAACGTCATTGTCACTATCATGTGTGACTGCATTGATCTCCTCAATCTTCACTTTTCCTTTGTCCTCCCTTGGACTCTCTTCCTTCTGATTTGCACCCCAATTTGCATTCTTTTTCTTATCCTTTTGCTCTCTTTTTAGTTTGTAGCAATCCTTTTTCATATGGCCCTTCTTGCCAGAGTGGTAACACTCAATGTTCCATGCCGTGGATTTGCTACGAGACTTCCCTCTTTCTTGGGACTTCCCCTTGAACTATGATCTGCCCCTTTGCACATTTAAGGCTGCATCCTGCTTATTGCCGTCCATAGACTTCCGTCTAATCTCCTCGGCCAACAAGCTACCCACAACATCATCAAATTTTAGTACTCCACCAGGTGTAGAGTTACTGACAGCTGTACGGAAGGTATCCCATGAGGATGGCAATGAACATAAGAGAAATATTGCCTTAGTCTTTGCATCAAAATTCATCTTTTGAGCCTGAAGCTGGCTGAAAATAATATTGAATTCATTCAAGTGAGAAGTAATGGAGACCCCTTCCTTCATCTGCAACTCAAACAACCTCTTCATGAGGTAAACTTTATTAGAGGCAGTTTCCTTCTCATAAGTGGCACACAGTTTCTTCCACAAATCTTCCGTAGTCTGCTCATTTACTACTGTGAAATAAACTGACTCTGCAAGATGAAGTCTAATAGTAGACTTTGCTAATGCATCCAACTCATTCCAATCATTCTCGGACATATTTGTAGGCTTAGCTTCAATCCCTGCCAAGGGTTTAATCTGCTTCTTTTGAATAAGCACATCCCTTATTTGTTCTTTCCACAAAGAAAAGTTTGTCCCATCAAACTTTTTAATGCTGAAAAACTCCTTTTCAGACATGGAAGAGGATGCCATGATGCAAATAAAGCAAAATCCCAAATGCTAGTGTCTGTAAGAGAGAATCACACCAAATACCAAGTGCACCCAAATGTGTCTGCCATAATAGACTGAAATATCACCAAAACTCAAAGCTCAAAGCATCAAAAGATGCAGCTGACTCATATGCATGTACTATGCATCCATATGAGCAAATCTGGCCCAAAAGAAAATGTCAACTGCAATGGCAATCCAAAATGCCAATAAGTGCCAAATGGCTCAAGCATAAACACCATCCATTGGCATATGCATCAATAATATCTCATCCAAGAGAGCATAGCACTATCAGTGCATCACTTGCAATGTGTCAAAGCTGTCCCTCAACATAAAATACCATCCATGTGCAGTGTCCATAAAAAATAGCATCCCACAAGGCAAACTGGGCCTATCAGCGCATCCAATAAGGATCGCAATGCATCCAAATGCCCTATAAATCATCCACTGCAACCCAATGCACACCATGAATGAGCGTACATGGCTCAAACTGCAACCAGAGTGATTTGCATAAGGTATGCTCAAGAAATCATGGTCTCACGGAAAAGACTGCTACTGAAAAATAGAACCTGAGTTGCCTCTGAACATGGGCGCCATTGTATAATCGGACTCAGTAAAAAATCTGCAAATATCTCTCTTCTACCGAAACTCCAAAATCCCAACTGATGAGTGAGAAATGGGAGTCAACACTTATCCACTGCCATGTGGCATAAATCTAAGGTTTCAAAACCTTAGAATGAAAAATGCATAACAGCGAGACAAAATCGAATACATAGAGATCTATAACTCTAAAAATCCTCCACCGAATCGTGCAAGAACTAATAGGTAGGGGTTTTTGGACGTCCGGAACGCAATGGGATAGACGGTTCTGGAAACCGTGGTCTCAATCACTGGGTCCAACACATGGACTGAAAAACGTTTTTGGAAATAGAGCCGTTTGTAAATTCCACCGGAGTGCAATGATGAGCAAGATAGAGGTTTTAGGACCTCCTAAGTCCATCGAAATTGACAGATCTGCAAATGGTTACTCCAAACTTGAGTTCCAATACCCGGGCAGAAAAACGTAGGAACTGACACAGTGAGTCAAAAATCCAATGAAATGATCCCAGATTCAAGAATGAAGGTGTTTCCAAGCTCCTGAAGTGAAGTGGACACCAAAAGTAAGCAATAGTTACCTCTACAAGTCAATACGGAGTCTCTGTCATCGAACGGAATAGGGAAAAGCTCAAAAAACGACTTTTTCTTTGAAAACACTTAACAGGCTCTCAAAACCACTTCGCAAAACCAAAGTGACTTTTCCAAAGGTTCCTCCAAGATCTTTGCACACTTGGATGCAAGTAAAGTCACCCACAAAGCTTCCCACAGAGCTTCTCCTTCCTCCCATAAAGCTGTTGAGCTTCCAGGCATTCATGCACACTCAGCTAGATCACCCGGGCTCTGATACCAGTTGAGAGTGCTTTCAACGGAAGCAAGAATGGAAGAGGGAGAGAGAGAGATAGAGAGCCACACAAGTTTTGGTAGGTGCAGAACCACCCTAATCTTCTTTTTCATTCATTTATATATGTGTTTGAGTATTGTACATAACCAGGGTAAAGGCACAATGACCTTTAACCCCCACAAAGGGAAGACAGCACATATGGACAACATTATCTTATCGGAGCTCTTTGCACTAAATGATTTAGAAGAGTCATTTTTGCACATGAAAACAAGGAATTTTTTGTAGCCACAAAGCTTTATTACCTGCAAAAAAAGTGCTGGATGTTTGGAATTATATGCGACCCTACTTAAAATGAAACTGTAACAATATAGAGTTACAGTGCCCCAACAAGGTAATGTGGTTTGACCATGCTATATGGTACATACTCAATCAAGTACACCAATTTACACATGGCAACACCCATACAGTCAAAATGTATGCCTTTATACAATGGTGCTCTTCTTTTCTTCAATTCTCAGTTAAGCAAGCCTTGATTTCTTCTTGCCACCATGATTTGGTCAATGAAGGTGTCAAGGCCACAGTAAGTGATCCAAACATTGATCCATTTTAGGGGCTTAATGGAAAAGGGATTAACTTTTTGGTCAAGTCTCTTCGGGCTAGATTTATGGATGAAAGGCAACCCAGAAGTTCTAGAGGTGGAAACAACGCAGCACATGGTGGGAGATGTGGTAGTGTGGCAAGAAGAGGAGGCTATCGCCCTCCTATGGGCAGAGGAAGAGGGCAACACGCAGTGGACTCCTATGGGTTCAATAGGGGCAGTGATGCTGGGAGAAGTCAAGATAATATTGATTTCTCCCCAGGTGGATCATCCATGCTGGACAGCTCAAGATGTGGTAACATAGGATATGATACATAGGAGGGTAGTAAAAACTCTTCCAGAATATCTCTAGTAGAGGATGGGGATCCTACTAAAAGGATTCTTTTTTGACACAAATTCACAGATATACCTCTTTTTCGGTTCACGGGAGGAAGATGTTGGAAAGTACAAGAGAAAATGACTTTTCACACTTCGTCCATGTTCTTTTTGATAACCCCTTACTTGAAGGCATAATTTTGAGAGACTTTTTTCTAAACACCTATAATTGTTGCAAAGTGATAGTGGAAAATACTATCTTTTATGAAATCTTGTCAACTTGGAAACTCCACAAAAATCTACTAGGGTACATTTACTCTCCAAAAGAGACCTTTTGCAATAATACTGAGTTACAATGCTCTTGCCACCAATTTGGTAAATTTATCGATAAAAAATGGGATCATGTGGTTACTTGTGATTTGAGTATAATTGATTACAAACCATTAAGACATGAGCTCAAAAAAGGACAAGTTAACCACATACTGGTTAAAAGGCCTTGTATACGTGATGCTCATAAAGCACTTGAACAAGCTTGGAAAAAATTGTGCCACATACTTGGCATTTCCCTACGAGCTACTTTGAAATCTTTCAGAAAATTCTTTAATGATTGGCTATGGGACCAATAGAGAAAGTTACCTAACAATAAGAAATTTATGAAAGATGTATGGGGTGATAAATATTTTTGGGAAAATTTGAGAACTCTCAAGGACCATTTTTTCATGCATGTTATTGACAAGGCTTCTAATAACATTGCATTGGTGTGTCGAAAATTTGCTCATGACTTGGCCTTCAAAAGACTTAATGATGGAGATTTCGAATTAGTCAATACATTAAATTTAGAAGTGAAAATTGAAACCGAACTCCAGGCATTTTCTGTAACACCTCTATCCACTAAATTGCCATTTACTATGGGTATATACAAAGCCCATAAGAACACTTTTAGATAGATTACCAATGCTGCTAGTTGCACTTATGATGAAATTGGACTTATCAATACATGCATATTGAAAACATGCATTTCACAACTTAAAATTAAATGCACTAAAACACAACATGAGCTCTTTCTCAGAGGAGGAGTCAATTATTCTTGTTGGTGGGGGATTGAATCCCTCTACGACTACACTTTAAATCTTCCCAACAAAATATTTAATATTTTTTCCGCTGACATAGCACAATGCTATGAAAACATTCCCCTAGAAGGGGAACTTGGTCTAGTTAACATCATAAGGAAGGTAATCATTATGACATTCAAGGATAGTGGCTTCAATTTTATCTCTTTTTGAAAAAAGCCTCTCTCCAATTGAAGGTATATGGACTTTAACAGGTGGACTTGAGCTATGAACTATGACATGGAGGCAGTCATTAAAATCAATTCATGGCTCATTTCCAACATGTACGTTCAACTTAACAACATGAACTGGAGGCAAAAGAAGGGAATTCCTATGGGATTATCTGGCTCACCCATTTGGTGTAATCTTTACCTGATTTACTTTGAGTACAAATTTTGCATCAATTTGGCTAGACAGGGTAGATGGAATATTTTGAAATGGTTTCAATATCCCTTTAGATACATCGATGACATTTGCCTGGTCAATATACCTAACCCTATGATATTTTTTCCCTTGGGGATACTTGTATTTACCCTCTTGAGTTCATGGAGATTATTGTTGATACCACAACTTTTTGTTGATTGGAGAATGGTTGTATTATTGGAACTAGTGCTAAATTTCTTAAGACAGCAGAGATCATTATTACATCAGTACATGATGGGACCTTCGGTATCCTAAAATATGACAAAAGGGATTCCCTCCCTTTTAAGGTTTCAAGATTCATCAAGGTGGATAGCAATAGATCGTCAAAACTTTGCTATATGGGTATATGCTCTCATATTATGCCTATCATTTACATTTGTAGCAACGAAAAACATGCGGCTTATTTTATCCGTAAACTTTACAGATATTTTTTGAAAACGGTTGTAATAGCTTGAGGCTCAGGAGGCTTGTTTCTAACTTTCTTAACAATGATTTTCCTGGGACTTCAATCAATACTCAAGATCTAATAAAATTTATTTGATATCACTCAAAACAATGCTCATAAGCTAATATCTTTTGTCTAAGTTCTTTCTCTTCAAAAGGTGGGCACCATGACCCCTCTCTATGAGAGGCATGGTGACCCTCCTAGAGTGTGGGATTGTGATTGTGTGGGAAGATGGTTGGGCACACACACACACACACACACACACACACACACACACACACACACACACACACACACACACACACACACACATTTATGCTGGTGTATACAGGATATAGGTTGGCAACCTTATTTTTGCTAGACCACGATGTTTTTTCCTCATGATATACATCTGATAGGGAATAGATTCCAAGTCTCTTCCTAACTGAACATGGCTATACATCGCCGACAAGTTATATAGGTTAAGGCAAATTTTGTGGCCCATATTAGGCTTGCATTTGCAACTATATAGACTAAAGATAAACCTATGATTGGACCTTGTCTAACATGGTTTTCACACTATTGGTCACCCATAAGAACTCATGATAAAAGAAATTGTATATATGTATAAAAGACTTGCATATGTGGGCTCTAAATTCTTGAAATATTAAATCTTGGACTACCAATGCTATCGGAGCCTATGGGATCCTATGTGTATGCTTTTTTACAATTATTAAATCTCGGTGGGAGCCTATGGGATCATATGTCAATATAAAGGTTTTATGTGAATCCCGAAAATCACAAAGTCTGAAATTTGCAAAACCCAAAAATAATGTGACTTACGTGAAAATGCTCATGAAAGAATGAAAGGTCGTGGAAGATGAATCGACTGCATCGGCTGAGCTCCTATTCTTGCTATAAAAGGCTTCCGTAGCTTTGGAGCTTCTCATAAAATTTGTGCGCCTCTAGCTTACACTTTGGTCTACATCCCTAGCCAGCGCAGCCTCCCTCACCATTGCTACCTCCTGTATATGGTGCAACCTCCATTACCATTACTACCTCCCTTACGTGATCATCTTAGCTAGTGGTGCACTTCATATAAGCCTCCCTCACCATTGCTGCCTCTTGTATACGGTCAGTATATAGGCAACTACTATTGTGGTAAGTTACTGGATTGAGCGACGGAATTTTTACATAGGCAACACAGTGACCGTGGCCAAAAAACTCCTCAAGGACTTTACAAATGATGACATCCTAGAAGAACAGTTCCATGATTAGAAAGTTACGCTCAGCTTGGCTCAAATCTTCCACTACTGTATTTTTTAAGAGACCTTATTGATGGAAATGTCTACAAAAAAGAGAGACTAAAAAGTTTCAATATTTTGATTCGTATAATGCATTTTTCATCATACAGTTAGTAAAAGAGTAAGACTAAAAAGTTTCACTATTTGATTTGTATAATGTATTTTTCATCATAGAACTAGTAATTTGTGACATTATGTACTAGGCCCATTGTTCTTGTCGATATCCTGAAGCTCATTGAGAATCCAAAGTAGTCATTTAAGAGAATCTTTATCAATGGGTCTTGAACGTGTGTATGGTGAAATGGTGTTATAAGGAGACTACTCCGATCGTATCAATTACATACATTCAAAGAAATGATCACTTCAAGCATTTCCTTGAGGTTGAGCTAAATGAAATTGATTTGGCTATGTTTACAATCATGATAGAAATGATTTGTTGTACACAAGTTTTCAAAGTTGATGAACCAACGTATTTCCATGTAGGAAGATGAACTTGTGTCATGAAGTTTGAGAGAACATGCATTGTATAATTGTCCTCATGAGCGAATGTTGTCACAAGAATATCAAAATGTTCTAAAGGAAGGTAAAGACATGGAGCAACAACAAAATAGATGCATTGAAGAAGAGAAAGAAATAAATGAGGATGACATAATGAAAAACATGATAAGCACTTACTTTGATCCTCATTCATCCCAAGATGAAGGAGAAAAAGATGAAGAGGATGCAGGGCCTTGAGCACAACATCAGTTCTAAGAAGAAAAGCTTACAACATGAAGCAATATTTTACACCATATCATATTAAGGGACAAGAAAATATCATCTACAAGCATTCTCAATCTTACATTTGCAAGCAATGTATGGATGGTCAAACATTAGTTTTTAATCCCTCTTTTGGTATGAGTTTTAATTTATTCCAATAAAACTTTCATTGCATATACTTGCACACCAATATTCCAAATATATTAAATGGATTAATGTCTTAGGTTTCTTTAAAGACCACATCCAAAAGGGAAAGAAACTCTTGAGTCAAAAAAAGATGAAAAGAGATGCATCATTTGATTGAGGAATCATGGCCAAGTTTTTTGCAAGATAGTGGGCCGTAGTACGAGGGATACGTACCTCATTGCAAGTGAAATGGATTATGTTGGAACCACACAAGAAATTTTGCAAGTGAATTTTACAAAGTTGAAAGTATTTATATTTGATGTGAAATGGTTCAAATTCATTTGTAGAGGTGTTCAAGCTATAGTCATAAAGGATCCAAGTGGGATTTTTGCACTTGACTCAACAAAAATTTGGGATGGAATTACTAACACATACGAACGTTCTACCATTATACTATGAGCAAATAAGATTTTTTTCTTATATGCCGTGTTGCCCCTACATTTCATTAAAGCTTGCATGAGCATCTCATGATTTGTTTCTCAACTATATCTTAGGTAGTTTTTCAACACAATCGAGAGGACAACCATTGGTGGTTGTGATTCAAGTTGCACTTAGAAAAGGACTTGTATTTGAAGATGCAAAAGTGGAGCAAGAAATGAAAGATCAACAACTAAATATGTTGGAAGCTAGCACATCTAGTACACCTTCTATTTGAGTTTTGATTTATGTAAATATAGTTTTCTTGGAGGGTCTCTTAGACAATGATTTAGAAGAACTCGATTTACATGTTGAGATGTGCAAGACCTAGCCCCGGATGATTGAAAGGATGAGCATCAATCTCACAAGGCCAACTTGGAAGATTCTATCGATGCTTTAATTGATAAGAGAATGGATGGAAACATTACTAGAATACATTTTTGATTGTGAGAGATTTTAATTTAAGTTTAGTATTGCAAGGTGCATGGTGAGAACCCACACTTGTTTGGAATTTTCAATGGTAAAATTTTCAAATCCTTTATAGCATAATTGATAGAATTTTTGATGCTCAAATCGATGATTTTTGGAGTTTAATTGACTGTAATAGAATGATAATATTCAAGGTAATATAAATGAAAGTGACTCTCTCACCTCTCTCTCATTAATACTGATGGTATTTTCAAATCCTTTATAGCATAATTGATAGAATTTTTGATGCTCAAATCGACGATTTTTGGAGTTTTATTGACTGTAATGGGATGATAATATTCAAGGTAATATAAATGAAAGTGACTCTCTCACCTCTCACTAATACTGATGGTATCGCCTTAAAAGAAAAAGCTAAAGAAAAAGCATCATAGAATAAGCATTGATATTGGTGTGAATGGTAGTAGTGAAAGTTAAGCAACAATTAGATACTTTGTAGCACCTACATAGTCGACTATTGTGTATATTTAAAACACATAAGTATTTTGTGCTACCATTTCTTTGCAAGAAATGGTAGTCAAGAAATGGTTGCCATATTTTGTTACCATTTCTTTGTATAAAATGGCACTCAAGAAATGGCTGCCATTTCTTTGTAAGAAATGCCAGTCAAGCAATAATTGCCATTTTATGTTTCCATTTATTTCTAGGAAATGGTAGACATGAAAAAGTTTCCATAACCTATTGCCATTCTTTCCAAGATATGGCAATTCAAGAACTCATTGCCATTTTTTACTATCATTTGTGACCAAGTATATGGCACTTTGAGAAATGGTTGCCATTTCATACATAAGAAATGATAAAAATGAGAATTGGGTACCATTTCCTATTGCCAATTCTACCTAGTTTTCTTGTAGTAGGTGGATTGAGTCTAAGCTGCTATGCTCATAGAGTCTTACATCTCAACCAAGGTGAGTAAGAGTGAGTGTGAGTCTAGTGTTCTAGTCCTATGGCCTCCATGAGCCATGCAGACTTCTTGAATTAATACAAAGTACATTTACATATTTGAATTGTATTGTGTATTTGAATCTTGCATTCCACTTAAGTGTTTTACCACCCATCTTCATATGATTTGCTCAATCAACACAAAACCGGTTCATTAGTATTTTATTGTTGGCATCGATTTTGCACCCCAAGTGAAGTAGGAGCCTGGCAAAGCAACCTTAGGAATGCAAGAGCGAGCATCTTTCTATTGAGTTAAGCATACAATTATATGGAGTTGCATGAGAGGAATTATAGTCAACCTTTGGTGAGAGAAAAATACCATCTGCTGAGATGTAGCTTTAGAGTTGAACTTTTGTTACCTTAGGCTCAGGTAGTGTACTCAGTACCCTATGTATCATGTGCTTTCAAGGGGTATTAAAAAATCCCTCAACTAAAATCTCCCCCAATAAAACCACCTCTCTTTACTTGATATGAGATAAATGAATTTCTCGTGAGCCTTCTCCTCCTCCCAAGTCCAGTGAGCCCACTCCCCAATCTCGTGAGCCCACTGAGCCTTCCCCTCAGCCTTCCCCTTAGCCTCAGCCTAGCCTCAGCCTTAGCCTGACCCTCAACCTTCCCCTTAGCCTTCCCCTCAACCTTCCCCTCGGCCTTCCCCTCAACCTTTCCCTTGGCCTTCCCCTCCCCATGAGAGCACTCCCTTGATTGAGCAACATATCTTTCAGAACCTCCCTTCCCCTCAGCCTTCCCCTCCCCATGAGAGGACTCCCCTGCACAAACAAAATGTATTTGATAACCTCCCGGACATAGAGTGGCTTCCTGAGGGCCAATAGACTGCTAGGAAGAGCACAATCTTCCCTCCTAGTGATACAACCCATCATAGAAATGGCACCTGTGCCCACCATGAAGAGGGTAAAGAAGACGTCGAGGAAGCCTCATCCCAAAGCAGGACAAAGCTCAGGACGTCCGCGAGAGGAGGTTTCAGAGGAGGATCAACACAGACAAGAGTAGCGGAAGAAATTCAAGGTAGACAGGAGGCTGTGGGATCATGTTTGGGTACTTGTAAAGCCTCCACCATGAGTCAGGAAGCTGTACAAAGCAAAGCCAGGAGTGTGGGCTCTAAGGGAGATCAAACAAATGAAGAAGACCACCAACAACGTGATCCCATGTGTTGCCTTCCAATGTGTTGTACGAGAGATAGCACATGGATACAAGGACGACATGCGTTTTAGCAAAAGAGCTATGGGGTCACTCCAAGAGGCTGTGGAGCAAGTGATCACCGCTCTATTCGAGGACGCCAACTTGTGTGCCATCCACACAAAGCACGTGATGGTCATGGACAAGGACATGGCTCTGGCAAAGCGGCTACGGAGTGACCCAAGCTTGAAGCCCTAGATTCTCTTGTAGCCCACTCTTAGGACTTAGACCACCCCCTGCCCTTAAAGGCACTATCTTGTATCTAAGGCCCAAGGGCCAATCTTTTTTAATAAAATATATCCACATTCTCTACACTATGGCATTGTTGTGTATTCTCCATTTCTATGACTGAAGTAACTGCCCATTTTAATGTAAGTTTTGAGTTCTGTCAAATCCTGAAGGAATTTCACCGTCGCACAAAAGGGAAAAGTATCTGAGACATCGCCAAGACCCTAGAAAGCTCAAAACCCATGACGACATGAATTTGGGCATTCTGGCGACGTCTTGGACACTTTTCCTTTCTATGCAACGGTGAAATTCCTTCAGGATTTGATAGAAATGAACTTTTGATATCTAGAATTGGTGAAAATGATACTAAATTAGCTAGAAATGTATTAAATTAATGTAAGAAAATAATACGTATGTGCTCAACAGATAACAGGATCTTGTACGCAAGAGAGAAAACAGATAGTATAGAGAATCAAAAATTTGATTACTGTAGAATTGATACAATAGATGGTGCTGCCTCCCAACTGTGCACTCCTGTGAAAGAAGCTTCGATGGCAAGCTAGAAACAGTAGAGGATGGAGGCTACATGCTAAGGAATTAGGGTTGCTGTAGCTAGTGATGAAATGGGCTTCACGGGCTTGCTCTTATATAGCTACCAGTTGTAGTCGGTTAGAGCCAATTGGGTGACCGACCCAGTCCGCCCAAATCGGCTGACTAGGGGTCAGTCCCAAAATAGGCCATTGACCACACGATAGAATTGGTGCACAAAATACAGCAACTAATCTACGGTCTCTGTTCGGCCCACAGCCATCTGGGATCATCTGGGACTCCAAACGGGCCCCGCAACTCGAGAGTGGGCTGCCTTGGGAAATGCTCTGTCTACCCTTAGTGCGGTCAGTCATGGGATGCCTTCCCGCACTTGCATGTAGCCTAGTTGGCTGTGTGCCAACTCCGTCCAGCCATCAGGCCACATATGGCCCCCATCTGGTGTTCAAACCAAGACTTACAAGATAATCGAGCTACTCAAACGCCTTCTCCTCATATGGGGCCTTACAAGTAGAGTTAGCTAGTTCCCGCATAGTTACATGAGAGTGGAGCATTGATATCTAAAACCCCCCCTCAATGTCCACCCGCAAGTGAACTTAGTTTTTCGGCCCAATGCCAAGTCGATGAAGATGCCTCTCCAGCAAGTCTCTTCCAAGAACCTTCGTGAAGATGTCCGCAGCATTCTTTGTAGTCAGACAATACACCAAGTCGACCTCTCCATCCATGATGAGCTCACGTACAAAGTGATATTGAATCTCAATGTGTTTTGTGCGAGCATGGAACATAGGGTTCTTTGCAATCGCCATGCAACTCTGATTGTCACATGATAACTGCGTAGGCTTGTTCTGCATTGCACCCATGTCCCCTAAAATTCTCCTCAACCATACTACCTCGCAAGAAGCAAAGCATGCTGATTTGTACTCAGCCTCGGTAGAAGAAAGAGCAACTATGGGTTGCTTCTTGCTGACCCATGACATAGCTCCAGATCCAAGTGAGAAACGATAACCTGTCACTGATCTCCTGCTGTCCACGTCTCGTGCCCAATCCGAGTCACAGAATCCGATCAAGATGTTGCCCTTGGTATAGGTGATGCCATAATCAAGTGTGCCTTTGATGTATTTCAGCACCCCCATCCTTGCCCTCCAATGGTTCTCTCGGGGCTTATTGGAAAACCTACTTAGTACACCAGTCGCAAAGTTGATGTCCGGCCATGTGTTGCACAAGTAAATCAAACTTCCCACAAGCCTTCTGTACTTTGCTTCATCCAGCAGTGGTGGTGAATCCTCGTTTGAGAGCTTCATGTCAACCTCCATAGGGGTACCAACTGTCTTGCACTTAGCCATGCCAAATGCCTTCAGTATCTCTCCAGCATAGTTCAGCTATGAAATGAAGATCTGTTTTGGCTCTTGCCAAACTTTCAATCCCCAAACAGAAATGCATTTGTCATTTCAAACTCTCTTCCTAGCAAATGCTTTGTCTATGAGATCTTCTTTTCATGGTTCCTTGTTATGACAAGGTCGTCCACATAAAGGACCACAATCATACACTTGCCTCCTCTCAAGATATACAAATTTGCATCAGATGGGCTCCTCCTGAACCCGTTTTGCAGAAAGTAGGCATCAATTCGCTAGTACCATGCTTGTGGGACTTGTTTCAGCCCGTAAAGTGCCTTCTTTAGTTTACAGACTTTACCTTCTGAACCGGGGATCACAAAACCTGGTGGTTGTTCCAAGTGGTGTTGTTCCACGTATACCTCCTCCTTGAGATCCCCACTCAGAAAGGCGGATTTTACATCCATCTGAAACACGGGCCAACTTCCCTAGGAAGCTAAAGCCAAAACACTGCGAATTGTGGTTAGTCGAGCTGTGGGAGCAAAAGTATCTTGATAATCAAAACCATGTACCTGTGCGAATCCTTTTGCCATGAGCCGAGCCTTGTACTTATCCAACGTGCTATCGGACTTGTACTTGGTCTTGTACACCCACTTGGTGCCGATTACCTTGCATTTTCGTGGTTGATCCACAAGGTCCCAAGTGTTGTTCTTTATTATGGAGCCATACTCCGACTGCATACCCTCCATCCACCTATCATCTCCCTGTGCCTCTTCAAGACACGTGTTCATCAGCACGGATCACCTCTGTCATCAAAGCATAGTTGACCAAGTGTTCCTGCGTCCTTCTTTGCTCCTCTAATCTCTTGGAACGGCGGTGTTCAGATGGTTCCTCCTTAATGGCTAGAGGCTCTCTGCCGTCCAAAAGTTGCTTTACCCACTTCGAGAATGGCCGTTGCCCTTGTGGTTCTACAGGCTCTTCTTCATCTTCTTTATCTTGAATCCTCCCAAGCACCATTGGGGGAGTTCGGTTTGCTGTTGGTGGTGTTACTGGATGGATATCCTGGTCCTGGTTGTCTAGGAAGGAAGCATCCTCCTCCAATTGATGCGGCTGTTCTGAGAAGACCACATCGCGACTTACTATTACCTTCTTGTTAACAGGGTTATAGAGACGGTAACCCTTCGCCTCTTCACTGTAGCCCAAGAAAATACACTTTGGTTCCCATTTGGTCCTGTTAGCATCAGGGACATGGACAAAACAGTCACATCCAAAAACTCTGAAGTGTGCAGCTGAAGGTTTCTTACTAGAAAAGGCCTGCAGTGGAGTCATCCCATTCACAGCCTTCGTGTAGCTACGATTCAGAATGTAACTGTAGTGTTACATGCTTCAGCCTAGAAAGCCTTTGGCAAATCTTTCCCTTTCATCATACTCCTGCCCATTTCGCAGATGACACGCATCTTGCGTTCTGCTACTCCATTTTGCTGTGATGTATGTGGCGGGGGTTTCTGCCTCTTGATCTCGTGACTTTTGTAGTAACTCTTGAATTTAGTCGATAGGAACTCTCCACCTCTGTCTGATCTCAATTTCTTCAGCTTCCTCCCCGATTCTTTCTCAACCATTACATACCATTCCTTGAACCTACTAAAAGCCTCGTCTTTAGTCTTCAGGAAGTATATCCATATCCTTCTACCATAGTCGTCGATCAGCGTCATGAAGTAGTAGGAACCACCCAAAGCTTCCATCTCCATCTTTCTGCAGAGGTCCATGTGAACGAGCTCTAGAGGAGCCTTTGGCTTGCTGGCCTCTTTAGGAAAGGGTAGCCGATACTGCTCGCCCATCATGCAAGCTTCACCTACATCGGGCCTCGGGGGGGTCACTATGTATAAACCCTCTATATCACGTGCGTTCAAGGCCTATTTCTAAAATCCCTTATCTGTAAATTTTTCATTACTAAAATGTACCCCTTTCCTATACAAATATGTAAATTTTTTCCAAAACTATTTTAAATAGTCCCTTATGTATATTTATTTCTGTAAATTTTAGAAATAGAAAATATCCTTCTGTTGAACTCACGTGATAGGGTTACATATTATGAGTGACCCCCCCGAGCATCGGGCAGATCTGTGCAATCATTCCACTTTTATGCATCTCCTTTAAAGAACTAAGGTTTAGATGACCAAACCTCTCATGCCATAGCTTAGTGTTCTTCACATTGGCTCGAGCATTGAAAGCTGAGAGTTCATAGATGTTGTTGCACCGTGTACCTTTACCAATGATCTTCCCTTGAAGATCTAGAATTTGTGCACCATTCTTATCGAATTGAACTTTGAGGTCTCGATCCATGATCGCAAAAACGGACAACAAGTTCCTCTTGATATCTGGCACATAAAGAACATCAGACAACTGTTTTACAACTCCATTTGACTTGAGAGAAATCGTACCTTTTTCTTTTGCTAGACATTTTGCATCATTGCCGACTGCTACCAGGATGTTATTCCATACTGGCTGTAGAGAGGTATACCAATCCTTCCGACTGGTCATGTGGCATGATGCACCATTGTCAATGATCCAAGGTTCATCCACAAGTACATGAACTGCCTCTGTGCAAATCTCCTCAATTGCTACGAACAGCTCTACTGGTACTGCATGCATGCTATTGCTGGACTCTTTCTTTACTCCGTTCTTCTCATCTACAATCTTCTTTCGGCACTCATTCTGCTTGTGCCGTGCCTTGTTGCAATAGAAGCACTTGATCTTCTTCTTTCTCTTTTTATCATCAAAAGAAGATGGGTTACCAGAGTCCTTACACTTACCTTTCTTTGATCTGGTCCAGAAAGCCGAATCTTCTCCAGCCCTTGTCTTTTGACGCATCTCCTCCTCTAGAAGCATCGTGCTGAAATCCTCAAAGTTGAGGGGCGGATTTCTATTATGCATATTCGGCGCCATAACAAGACCGTCGTACTTTGGTGGGAGAATCTGTATGCACCTTTGTGCTAGATTCTCGCTGGTGATGGTGATGCCAATCGCAGTCATCTGATCGCGCAGATTCTTCACCCTGGTGATGAACTTCTCTACCGCTTCAGGCTCAGACAATTTCTCATTCGCGAGTTGAGTCTGCAAATTTTGAATCCGTGTCTGATTCGTGGTCTTGTACTGATTTTTCAAGACTATCCATGCCTCCTCCGCTGTGGTGACATGTTGAAATAACGCCATGACAGAATCACTTACACTGCAGACAATAGAACACAGCACATCTACATTTCTTCTTATCCACGCGAGAATCTCATCTGCAGTTGGTACTATCTGTTGTCCTACATTGGTTGGATCTGGTCTCGCAATCGGCCTCATGTCCACCCCAGTAGCAGTATCCGAAAGCTCATATGCGCTTAGGATGGTCTTCATCTTGAACTTCTAGAGTGGATAGTTAGAGCCGTCCAACTTTCCGCTTTCGTCGAACGGTGGGATTCACAGTCTTGCGGGCTGGGCCATCTCTCTCAATCTGCTCGCAAACAGACACACACACCCAAATCTTCTTGCTAGAGTCCAGGCTCTGATACCATGTAAGAAAATAATACATCGTCTGTGCTCAGCAGATAGCAGGATCTCGTATGCAAGAGAGAAAACAGATAGTATGGAGAATCAAAAATTTGATTACTATAGAACTGATACAATAGATGGCGTTGCCTCCCAACCGTGCGCTCCTGTGAAAGAAGCTTCGATGGCAAGCTGGAAACAGTAGAGGACGGAGGCTGGATGCTAAGGAATCAGGGTTGCTATAGCCAGTGATGAAATGGGCTCCACGGGCTTGTTCTTATATAGCCACCAGTCGCGGTTAGAGCCAATTGGGTGACCGACCCAGTCCGCCCAAACCGGCTGACTTCTCGAAATAGGCCACTGACCACATGATAGAACCGGTGCGCAAAATAGAGCAACTAATGTACGGTCTCCACTCAGCCCACATCAATCCGGGATCATCTGGGACTCCAAACGGGCCCCGCAACCTGAGAGTGGGCTGCCCTAGGAAATGCTTTGTCTACCCTCAGTGCGGTTAGTCATGGGATGCCTTCTCGCACTTGCATGTAGCCTAGTTGGCAGTGTGCCAACTCCGTCCAGCCATTAGGCCACACATGGCCCCCATCTAGTGTTCAAACCAGGACCTACCAGATAACTGAGCTACTCAAATGCCTTCTCCTCATATGGGGGGCTTACAAGTAGAGTTAGCTAGTTCCCGCATAGTTACATGAGAGTGGAGCATTGATATCTAACAATTAACACAATTAAAATGATGGAGAAAATATATCATCAACTTAAACAAAATACAATGGAATTCATGACGAGCAACAATAACTTCAAGCAAATAATAAAGACATGTAGTTATGTATCCATTGAAATATCCATTTAAATATATGTTTATATATACAAAAGGCCTCATAGGCTATCTTTCTTCTTGGCTAGTTTGAGTACATTGAGAATAGGGGTCTTTGAATCCCCTAGTGGATTCCTAGATATAGTGCATAAGCAAAATTTGAGAAATTATCTTGCATGTAAAGGATGAGATCTGAGAAGTCATCCTTGGTTCGCATATATGTGCCTAGGACATCTAAAGTCCTATCAAACACTACAAATAGCTCTTCCTCACGATCTACAAATGAATTTTGTGAGATGAAGTCATGGAACACAGTTCTAGCTAAATCCATGGCAAATAGCAGCAGTAGCAGTAGCTGATGGAGGGAGTAACTTTTGAGGATGGGAGTTTCTACGGCTCTCTAAATGTGAAAGTGAGAATGTGATGTAAAAAGGGCCCTTACCCCTTAATAGATATCAAAACCCTTAAAATTAAAATTAATCATAAAATCCCCAAATTTTTTGAAAAATATTTACCATGAATTGAAAGGAGAAAACATTAAAAGAAATAACATTTTAATTTAATTGTCCATCATCTTTTGAAGCAATAACTAGGATTTGATAGACAAGAAATTAAATGCTGCACTAGTCAAACACATTGTTAGCAATCTTCAAAGTTGTAGGAGGAATGAAATTGGCACTATGCATGCACTTCTCCACATGGAGGCTGATCTTACCACCATTTAAGGTAAAGTAGAAGGACTTTGACAGGCTGTTGTCCATGACCAATAGATATTCTTGCACATCCCTTAGAGTCCATTGCGATGTGACATTACTAGGATTCGATTGACAAGAAATTAAATGCTGCACTAGTCAAACACATTGTTAGCAATCTTCAAAGTTGCAGGAGGAATGAAATTGGCACTATGGATGCAGTTCTCCACATGGAGGCTGATCTTACCACCATTTAAGGTAAAATAGAAGGACTTTGACATGCCGTCGTCCATGACTAATAGGTGTTCTTGCACATCCCTTAGAGTCCATTGTGATGCGACATTCACATCCTTGACATATCCCTCTCCAACATCAATAGAAAAACTTACTCCCATATTGTCTTCATCATTAGAGTCTAGGGGAAGCCATTGGCCATTTGTTTTATTGCAGCTCTTGTATTGAAAAGCTAAATACAACATTTGGCATGACAAATGGTATCTAATAACCACATTGTCTTTACATGCATGACATTGAAACACATCACCCTTTTGGTTGCCTGACCTATCTTCCCAATTTATCCCAAGTAAATCTTAAAGAGCATTTTCATCTACATGCTTGTAGGACCACATAGTTTTTGTTCTATGCATATGTATATTCTGAAATAAAGAAGCAAAAATGTGCAGAGGCATAAACCAAGATAACCTTGCCCATTTGGATCCAAATGTAAACTTCATGGCCATGCCCACATCCTTTGCAATATTGTCCTTATACGATTGCAATGTCCTCAAGTCCACATTGATGCAATCCATGTCTTTAAGTTGTGGTGGTGCAATGGTTTGCAAACGGCCATAGCTTGATGATGTCGTTGGAGTGATGTATGTTGCATTATACCAATACACATTCTTCATTTGCAAGGAGGCCAACTTCTCCCTGGCATGCATTTGCTTACCTAAATCCTCATGAATCGCAGTGAACTTGCCTATGAATGATGCAACTGGTTCCCACTTCTCAAAGTCCGAAGGGACAGCATTTGCCATCATGAATAAGAGCTCTTAGAAACCAAACACAAAATTTCCAAATGGACTCATTACACTTACAGGTGAAAAAGGTACATAGATAGAAAGGCTCACAGTGTGATGGTATCCTATATTGATTGAATGATGGAGGAAGCCGCATATCTTTTCCCATGTAAACATGTTGCACTTTTGTGAGCCATCCTTTCTTCCCAAACTTGAACTTCAAGATGCGCCCCTTCCACTCATGCAAGATGTCACCTCTCTTGCTCTTGGGAAGCTTATGTGGACCTTTGGCTGATCCTTTCATCACTATCCAGTCATTTAAGCTGTAGGTTCAAGGGATCTACTCATCCAATGCATTTCTGGTGTTGTGGAAGACACAAGTGGTCACAACATTGCGTGGTCTTGTAGCCTTGCTCCTCACCATGCTTGCAGAGGTTGCAACAACAAGAATGGGACTCCTACATAGAGCAATGCAGCTCCAACAGAGGCACAAAAAAGAGGGAGAAGGAGAGGGACAAAGCAGCAACAACAGAGGCACAGGAGAGGGAGAAGGAGAGGGACAGAGCAGCTCCAACAAAGGCACAAAAGAGGGAGAAGGAGAGGGATAGAGCAGCAGCAATAGAGGCACAGGAGACAGAGAAGGAGAGGGACAGAGCAGTAGCAACAGAGGTAGAGGAGAGGAAGAAGGAGAGGGATAGAGCAGCTCCAACAGAGGCACGGGAGAGGGAGAGGGGAGAGAGGGGGGGGGAGAGAGAGAGAGAGAGAGAGAGAGAGAGAGAGAGAGAGAGAGAGAGAGAGAGAGAGAGAGGAGCTGCAGCAAGCAAGCCAGAGCAGGAGGGAGCAGAGAAAGAGGGGGAAGAGGGAAAATGAGTGGGATTTGGTTCAAATGGAGTGATTTGGCAAGCTGGACCAGAACAGTGGGGGGCAGAGGCCCTAGAAAGAGGGAGGGGAGAATGAAAATTTGCAAGAAGGGCCCTACCATCCTATTGAAGGCAGTTTTGGGCTCATGTGGGGGAGGTGCACATGGTAGGAGGATCAAAAATGGGTTAAGAGGGGGGCGGGATGGGTGGTCCTAGTGTAAGGGGAGCAACCAATAGGGGTTCTCTACAGGCCTGCCCACTCTCCACCTCAACATACCATTGCCCCACACCTTCTAGCACTCTCATTGGTACACTTCAAATCACTCTCTAATCCGTTGAAATTAAGAAACACTAATTAGAGGCCCTTTTGAGACCCCATTTCTCTCCTAATAAACATAGGATCTTACATTTGTAAAATCCCAACAATTGTTGAGAGCCTTAAAGGTCAAAAGATCACATCTAGTAGCCATAACCATTCAAATATAAAAGTTAACAATAGTGCATAATGAGAGCCTCAAATTAATACAAAACGAGATTACATAAATGTAATAAAAACTCAACAAAATTGCTGATAGCCTTAGAGACCAAAAGATTACATCAATGAGCCAAAAGATCTTTGAGAGCCTTAGAGGCCAAAAGATTACATCCAATGAGCCAAAAGAAAACATTATGTCCAATGAGCCAAAAGATCGTTGAGAGCCTTAAAGGCCAAAAGATTATTACTGAGAGCCTCATTTGAGAAAGAGGGAATTTGCACAACTCAGTTTTCTGCCAGTCTAGCTTGTTACATTAAAAATTCTTAGGGAACGAAAGGAGGATATGATGGAGAGGCCGAAGACCATGCACATTGCCAGGACTCAGATTACTTCCCCCCCTAATAAGTTGAGAGTTCTCTGCTATGAAAATATTGAGGCCTTCATTGACATCTAGGGGGAACCCATACATTACAATAATAAAGAGGCCTTCTGTGAGCATGTCATCTAAGGTGGTGACATGCAGATGTGTGAGGAATCGACTATGGGAACAAAGGGTCTCCACTAGTGCTAGCATTTCTAATCCAGGTGAGTGCAACACAATCACCTTATATGAGAAGGAAGATAACATTGGGATCACAGAGCATCAAGGGGGGGTGTTAGTAGGCATGCGGAAGATGAGTGACAAGAGTTAGAGGAGGAAGCATGGAGAAAAGTAGAGCATGGGCAGAAAAGTGCTAGAGGAGGGGGGGTGGTGGTAGGCATGCTGAGTGGGTGAGCAGCAGATGAGTGACAAGAGTTAGAGGAGGGAGCATGGAGAAAAGTAGAGCAGGGGCAGAAAAGTGCTAGAGGCAGGGTGTGGAGCAAAGTAGCATAGCATAAGGAGCAAAGTAGCAGAGCAGGGGAGGATGAGAGCAACATAGTAAAATGCCAAATGCCACAGATCTTATGTATATTATAAAGTTCGAGCCACCGTGGTAGTTGGAGCCTCAGATTCCATCCATATTAATTGTAGGCCACCGTGGTGGAATATTAGGCACCACCCCAGAAGGTTTAGGCTGGTAATCATGAAGAAGATGCCATGTGGTGCCACTCCGATGGTTGGTAATTAACTGCTAGCCTATTGGAATCTTAGCCACCATGACAGACGTGGCTGATGAGAGACACCACCATCGGGTAGGAATTACCACAAAGGTAAATCATGAAGCTCTAATCACTCATTACCATGCACTCTAGTCCTGTACTGAGCATGCGAGCCCAATGACTGGTAATTTTTACTGCACTTGTAATGACCATGCATGCTTAAGCCCGATGGTGGGTGAGCGGTGGTTGGTAATTTTAACTGCCAGCCCGGTGGAATCGTAGCCACTATAAACATGGCTGTAATCACTCGTTACCATGCACTCTAGTACTCTATTGAGCATGCGAGCCTGGTGAATAGTAATTTTTACTACACTTGTAGTGATCATGCATGCTTAAGCCTAGTGGTGGGTGAGTGGTGGCTTATAATTCTAATTGCCAGCACGGTGGAATCATAGCCACAATAGACGTGGATGATGATAGCCACCACCATCGGGCAATAATTTTCACAAAAGTAAATCATGAATCCTAATCACCTCTAAGCCCTCATTACCATGCACTCTAGTACTCTCCTGAGCATGGAAGCCTGATGCCTAGTAATTTACTATAGTCGTAGTAATCATGCATGCAAGCCCAGTGGTGGTAACTAGAAATTGAGTAATTTTGGGCTACTACGGTGGCTGGTAATTAACTGCTAGCTCGATGGGTCTTAGGTACCACCACCTCTAATCATTCATTGCCATGCAAGTCAATACTGCCACCTTGAATTAATCGAAATTCGGGCCAACCACCGCGGTGGCTCTCACCTTTCAATAGTGTAGTCAAGCTATACAACCACTGTGGTGGCTCTCACCTTTCAATAGTGTATCCGAGAGCTACAACCGCCGTGGTGGCTCTCACCTTGACAGTGTAGTCGGGCTACAAATGGCTATTCCATTCCCTTAACCATTTTGTCTTCTATCCCTCTCAACCATTTCGTTCTCCCTGAAATCTCAAGCCTCCACTATTCCATTTCCTTCACTGCTTCATCCTCTATCTCTCTCGACCATTTCTTTCTCCCTTGCAATCAGACTGCAAGCTCAAGCCCCCACTATTCCTTCTAACTCTATTGACCATTTCTATCTCCCTTGCACTCTTCTTGCAACTTCTATCCCCTCTCGTAATGGACCCTGCACAGTTTGGGAGCTCCTCACATAATCTTTCCTCCCCCTTTGCAACACAATACGAGAGCCCCTCCACTTGTGATCTTGAAATAGCGTCATATGGGAGCTCCTCTCTCGCTCTTCAAAAACCCAATTTGGATGCTCTCAAAAACTTCACCAGGTTGGTATAGGAGGTGAACGTGATGTTGAGAGTTCACGCTCAACATCATGTGATCATGTGTGCAGAGCACCATCACGTGATCATATGTGCATAGCACTAACCTTATAGAGTGCTATAAAGGAAAGGGTTAGATCCCCTAACCCTAACCCTAAAAGAGTTTGTATATATTCTATTTTTTCAACTAATTCTAGTGTACAGTTAGTCATTTGTGGTGTGCTCTCTAGCTGTGCCCTCTCTCCTCATCTCCACTCTTCTCCTCTCCCCTCTTCATATTTTGTCATGGTATCAGAGCTTCCTTGTCTTCCGCTGAGACATTGAGTTTCTTGAGAGTGTGAGAGAGATTGTGAGATTGAGAGTTCTCTTGAGTGATTGTGAGATTTTTTCCCCTCACTTCCGTTGAGAGAATTTCCGTCCATTGAAAGAAATTTCCGTCATTGTTTTTGAAAGAATTATGATTGAGAGCTTCTGTTTTTCATTATTGAGAGAAGAGTGAGAGAGCTTACAAAGCTCGGATATAGGGAGAGTTCATTTGAGAGAAAAGAGAGTTTTCAGAGACTATTGAGAGTTTTGTGAGAGCTCTTCATGAGAGAGATATGCTTATGACAGAGAGTCTGAGTTAGCCAAGGCCTCGACTTGCTTCTATCTCCAGCGCTGCTACTGATTGCTGCCAATTGCTCGACCTTCACGAGCATCGACCTACGCTACTTCTTCCTAGCTCCCAACGCCCACGGCAACAACAGCCAAACGAAGCACCTGCCTAGATTTCCACGAACAATTCTTGCGGATGGTTCTGATCTGGAAGGAGGCTCTGATTTCGAATTTCCAAGCCTGGAAGTTTTGAAAGAGCTAACGATCGAATAGAGGGAGTACTACCAGTTAAAGAGAATCTGGTGCTCAGATCGTCATCCAGAGCGGGAATGAGAGGTGTTCCTGGAGGAGTTAACAACCAATCGTAGTCGTTTTTTGTCCCAGTCCTACGTGAAGATATCGTCGGCACCTTTGCTTCTGCCGGGCGTGGTGGATGCGGGGATTCGGTACAAAGAGTGGCTGGAAGATTTGTGGCTTTCTGCAGGCGATTGTGCGTCGACTTCGTCGGGGGAGTGGATCGAGTTCTTGCGCTCCCGCTCTCATCAACGACTGACTACGGGCTCCCATAGCCTCTGCGCCAATGCCATCTACAGCTTCAACAAAGCTAGCCGCCAGCCATCTATAGCGCCAAGCAACGTTCGGGCTCATCCATGAAGCCACGGCCCTCCTACAAAATTGACACGAGCGAGGAGAACGCCTACGGACCGATTCCATCGACAGAATCTTCAAAGATTCCAAAGCATCTCCAAGATTCCGGTCCTCTAGAAATCGACACGTGGAGGATAGAATCTACCCATGGTAAGGCTACGATGACCCGGGGTTGTGCAGTGGGTCCCTACCTAACCACAGTAAGGCTCCAAGGGTGAGGGCCACCTGAGGTCTATCTGCCACCTCACGTAGTTGACACATGGCAACCTTATCTTATCCATTGCCACGTCATCAGCTTATCCACACTGCCATGTCAACATTGACACGTCAGCAATCCATGTCAGCACTGCCACATCATCACCGACTGCCACATCACCACTGACTACCACGTCACTTGCCACGTCAACAGTGACACATCATCAGCCATGTCACTAGGCCACGTCATTAGGCCATGTCATCAGGCCACGTCATCACTGCCATGTCATCTCTGCCACATCAGCAGTGCCACCTCAGCACTGACCCCTGCAGGCACAGTCTCTTGCCAGGCACACTGTGCACACACTGCATGTGCACACTCCTGCCACCTTAGCATAGAGTTTCACTGGCACACCTCTTGCTAAGCACAGTGCCACATCATCACTGCATGTGACTCACAGTGACACATCATCATTGAGCACCATTTGCACTCCTTTTGCCCCTCCACCTAGATCAAGTCGTATCTCTTGATCCAGGAAGAATTTGAGGGTGCTCCAAAAAGGAAAGTCGCTCGTTTTTTTGTGCTCTATGCGCTCGTTACATCACGCGCACATTTCGGCGCAAGTTACACTCACATTTGAGCCTCGCCGTCAAAACCACTTCCTTTATGCACATTTGCCTCTACATCGACGCATCTAACCCAGCACTTAAAAAGAACAAAAGAAAAGGAATTATTTGCTGCTCTTTCATCGATCGACGGTTGGTTTAGATCTAGAGCAGAGTAGACTAGATCGCCATAGAGGGGACGCTTTGAAGCCATGCCCGAAATTCCCGACTAGTACCTACTCGGAGGCAGTCCATACGCTCACATCCGATTTCACATCATTACATTACCTGAAACCTTACGTTCATCAGTTCAGTGAGCAGACTTCAGAGTACAGAGGCATTGCAGATTGGTTCAGTGGGCAGATATCATTTGATTTCACACACACACATGCCACCATTGTAAAGCCTATTCGGCTATCTCACGGCATCGTGCACATCATTTTTTAGCCTTGTAAAGCCTCTTGGCTATTCCCGGCATCATTGCCACAAGCCTTGTAACACAGATCAGATCTTATACACTGCAGCTCTATCTTCACCGACGGTACAGAGATTTCACTTGGCATCTTCAGTGTATTTGCAGTTGATTCATACAGAGTTTTCCAGGACACTTTTTTTTTAGTACATTTTTTTTGCACCATGTCGATTAGCAACCTCAATCTGGAGGCATCTGCTAAGTTAGACAACTCCAATTACGGTACATGGAAATACCGAATGGAGACCATTCTTGTGCTTCAGGACAAATGGGAGTATGTCGATGGATCTATACCTAGACCATTGGCCGATCCAGCCACCAGTAGCTCTACTCCATCTGTTGTCACAGCACCAGCAACGGGATCTACATCTACACAAACAGTTTCCGCACCAGTAGCAGATCCTGCCATTGCCCGAGCTCAAGCAGAATGGGATAAGAAAGACAAGTATGCCTATCACCTGATCAAGCAGAATGTGCAAGATGTCATGCTAGGACAGCTCAACACAGTCAAGACATCAAAAGAAGCATGGGATATGTTCGCAGCTCTCTACGAGTCCAAGAACACATCCAGGATTCTCACCCTGAGAAACCAGATCAACCAAAGTTTCCGCAACAGCAGTGAAGCCGGTCATGCTTATGTACTCCGCATCAAAGACTACAACAATCAACTTGTAGCAGCAGGAGAGACTATGAATCCCGCAGAAATGGTTCAAGTAATCCTGAATGGACTAGGAGAAGGATATGAGAATCTAGTCAAGAGTATTGCCATCCAACGGCAAATTCCAACACTGGAAGAACTTCAGTCAGTTCTACTTGGTGAAGAACTCAGGACTCAGGCCATTCAAGCACGTAAAGGTCATTCTAATGATCCAGCATTCACAGCTTCAGACAGAAGCAGAGGCAAAGGCAAAAACAGAGGTAGATCATATCAGAAAAGTGGTCATCATCAACAAAGTCAAAATCAGCATCAGCATCAGCATCATCCTCAGCAACATCAGAATCAGCAAAGAGGAAATCATTCCAACCGAGGAAGATTCCAAGGACGAGGGAATGCATCCACCAATGTGTCAAACATTCAATGCAACTACTGTCACAAGTTTGGACACTATAAAAGAGATTGCCGCAAGAAGCAGTACGACCAAGGCGGTCAATCCATCGAGGGAATTCCCGAGGAAGAGGAAATCATCATGGTGGACATTCTAGTCACAGTCATTTTGCAACTGAACATGGAAATATGTTTCTTGCAAGTGAGCAATTGCATCAGACTGATACAATGCACCTAGATACTGATTTCAATCCCAAAGAGGATTTCAGCTATCAAGTCGACCAAGAGGAACAGGATCCTTGGTACATCGACAACGGTGCATCATCTCATACGACAGATCATCAGGAATGGTTCACAGAAATGAAGCCATTAGAAGGTCAAAAGAATGTCATCTACACAGCAGACAATACACCAAATCCGGTTCAAGGGACAGGTGTTATGCCTATGAACAATTTCACTGGTACAAAAGGATTAGTCAAAGATGTGCTCTATGTTCCGAAGCTCAGTAAGAACCTTTTGTCAGTAGGTCAAATGACGGAACACAACTACAAAGTCATCTTCGACGGTGATGAATGCACTATCAGAGACAAATCCAAAGGAGGTCAGCTAGTAGCAAAAGGTGTCAAGGAAGGACACTTATACAGGATGCTAGCTACAGTACCAGATAAGCATGCCATGTCAGCTCAAATGCAACAGATGCCACTGTCTGCAAAATGGCACAAGAGATATGGTCATGTCAACTTCAAGTACTTGTTAGATCTTAGGAATCAGAATATGGCAATTGGGATTCCGAAGCTACAGTTTCTTGGAAAAGTTTTTGAAGCATGCTGATTCGGCAAACAAAAGCGAACCAACTTTGTCAGAAGTACCTCTCGTGCACGAGGTATTCTTGATTTGATTCATACAAATGTATGGGGTTATGCCCAGACCCGTAGCATCAATGGTTCACTTTATTACTTGACTTTCATTGATGACTACAGCAGATATTGTTGGGTCTACTTTCTGAAAGAGAAATCTGAAGTGTTTGCCAGATTTCAAGAATTCAAAGCCATGGTAGAAAACCAGATAGGCAGAAAGATCAAGGTCATGAGATCCGACAGAGGAGGTGAATACATGTCTTTAGCATTCTTGAACTTTTGCAAAAATCACGGCATTCGAAGACAATTCACATGTGCAGATACTCCTCAGCAAAATGCAAGAGCTGAAAGGAAGAATGGGACTTTAGCAGACAGTGCTAGAGCAATGCTTAGTGAAAAGCATCTTTCGAATCAGTATTGGGCAGAAGCAATAGCTACAGCTAACTACTTGCTTAATCGGCTTTCTACCGAACCGATACAAGGTATGACTCCTTATGAAGCATTCACTGGACACAAGCCACGCATTGGGCATCTCCGCATATTTGGTTGCATAGCATATGCCCACATACATGATGATCATCGCAGGAAATTGGATGCGAAGTCACGCAAATGCATCATGGTTGGCTACAGTGAAGAAAGCAAAGCATACAAATTGTATGATCCCATCAACCGCAAAGTCATTATCTCCAGAGATGTAATCTTCGATGAGGAATCAGAATGGAAAACCTCACCTACACAGGAGATAGAAGCATCAACTTCACAGTCATCTATAGAACAGGTTGATGAAGAAGAGCAAGAATTGCCAGCAACACCCCAAGCAGCACCACAGCAGCTCAGACGGCGGTCTACTAGGGAAAGCAGACCACCAGCAAGATTGACATATGCTCAGAAAGGCAAAGCAATTCAGGTGGAAACCACCAACTATGCTCTTATGACTACCATCATGGCTACAGAAAAGCCAGTGTACTTCGAAGACACAGTAGATAAGCCAGAATTGCAAACTGCTATGAATGAAGAAATGGATGCTTTGTATAAAAATAACACATAAAAATAACACTTGGGAATTATGCGACCTTCCACCAGGAAAGAAGGCCATAGCCAACAAATGGGTATACAAAGTGAAGTACAATCCAGATGGCAGTATTCAGAGATACAAAGCCAGATTAGTTGCAAAAGGATTTGCACAACAATATGGCCAAGATTATGATGAGACTTATGCTCCAGTAGCAAAGATGGATTCCATACAGTTCTTGATATCACTAGCGACACTCAGTAAATGGAATGTGTATCAGCTCGATGTCAAGAATGCATTTCTCAATGGTTATCTAGACGAGGAAGTCTACATGCAACAACCCACAGGTTATGTTGAACCAGGAAAGGAGAACAAGGTTTGCCATCTCAAGAAAAGTTTCTACGGCTTAAAACAAGCACCCAGAAGTTGGTACAGTAGAATTGACAAGTATTTTGCTGATCTGGGATACATGAAGTCCAATGCAGATCATATTCTCTACTACAAAGTTCAAGGGGAAGATATTACTATTGCACTTTTGTACGTAGATGATCTGATTGTGACAGGAAGCAAGGTTAGCTTCATCAGAAAATTAAAACAAGACTTATCTGCAGAGTTCGACATGAAAGATCTTGGACTTATGCACTATTGTCTTGGAATTGAGTTCTGGAGAGATTCAGATAGCACATTCATGAGTCAGCTCAAGTATGTTGACAGTCTCCTGAAGAAGTTTCATATGGCAGATTGCAAGATTGCAGCCACTCCCATGGAACAAAGTTTGAAACTTACTAAAGATTCAGAAAAGCCTACAGTCAATGACAGATACTACAGGCAACTCATTGGATCTCTTATATATCTGACAATCACACGGCCAGATATTTGTTATGCAATAAGCTCACTAGCACAGTTTATGGCAAATCCAAAACAGTCTCACTGGAATGCAGCCAAAAGAGTCTTGAGATCTTGACCCCTAAGGTGAGACGTGAGTTATAGCAAGGGCTCTCAACACAAAGGAGCAAGAAAAAGGGGAAGGTATGAGAGATTTCTTCCATCTCTAAAGATGTTGATCGGCACCCGCATACAATAGATGTCATCATAAATAATTGCCACATCAAAAGTGTGTGTTGATGGGAGAGCTACATGCAATATCATGGTGCCCCATATCATGAAGAAGTTGAATTTGAAATGCACAAGGCATTCCTCCACTCGAATCAAAGTAGTAGATGGTCGACAATTCGCTACCCTGGGAGTCATTGAGGATTTTCTCATCACTATCAATGGGTTGACCACCACCATCAATTTCTACGTAGTGGACATTGATACAGGCAGGAGTTACCCAGACATACTCAAGAGACTATGGCTGAGAAAGAGTGATGCAACCAGTTATTGGAAGACGGGACACACGTCTTTTGGTGCTTCAAAGGACAAGATCCTAGTGCAACCAAGTGCCACTGAACAAGAAGAAGAAGAGGAGCAAGACATTGATACTCTCTCATCCTTGGTGTTTGAGTCAATGGAAGATTCATATGGGGGGGAGGAGTTCTCAGAGGAATAAGTTTACATGATGGAGGTGTCTCCGATTCCACCACCCACGAAAAAGGTACAGCTAGTCGATAGCTTGAATCTATGCTTTCTCTAGACCTCACTCCGAGTTAGAAAGATGAGTTCCTAGAAATGTTCAAAGGTTTTCGTGACCTCTTTGCAACTAGCTACCACAACCTTCACCATGTGATTGCCATAGAACACAAGATAGAGATGAATCCTGATGCTAAGCCAGTGGCTCAGAAGTATCGGAGATTAGGGCCCCTATAGACTGATGCTTTGCACCTCAAAGTTGCAAAAGCTTGTAGAAGCTAGATTTTTTGTTCCGGTTCACAGTATTGAATGGGTTTCACCAGTGGTAGTCACCCCAAAGAAAAACAAGTGGCACGTTTGCATCAATTATAAGAAACTTAATGTGGCCACTAAGAGGGACCATCATCCTCTTCCCTTTCAGGACCTCATCCTTGAAGGTAAGTGGTCATGAGATGTATACTTTTTGCAACAGTTACTCTGGGTTTTATCAAATCAGAATTGCCAAGGAGGATGTGCTCAAAACCACATTTGCCACACCTTGGGGGATGTTTGCATTCAAGGTGATGCCATTTGACCTCACCAATTCTCCTGCTACATTTCAAAGTTTTATGGAGATGGTGTTTTCTCCTTATTTGGGGGTTTTCTTGGAGGTGTTTTTAGATGATTTTTATATATTCTCGACACGTAAGGAGCACGTTATGAAGGTTAGGATGGCCTTCCAAAGGGTCAATGATGCAAATGGTAGTCTCAACCTTGATAAATGCACCATTGGAGACACTCAAGGGAGGTTACTCGGACATATTGTCTCATCTGAGGGCATCAAGCCTGACCTCGATAAGGTAGAATCTATCCTCGAGCTCTCCTCACCAACAACCAAACATCGGGTACATTCATTTGTCAATCTAGTAGGATACTATCACCGCTTCATTGATCAATATGTTGCTTTGACGCGACCCATGACTATGCTGTTAAAAGATGGGGTTGGTTTCTCTTGGGATGAGGATTGTGACCAAGGGTTTGCACAAATCAAGAATGATCTGGCTTTAGAACCCATTCTATGGAATCATGATTGGTCAAAGAATTTTGATATCAATCCTGGGTTTGGTGGGCACACTCTGGCAGGTATTCTTCTCCAGCAAGGGGAGGATTGGTTCATTTACCCCGTTCAATTTGCTTCTCGACAATTGCTCAAAACTGAACAATGCTACTCTAAGGCTGACAAGCATGCCTTGTCTTTGGTGTTATGCATTGAAAAATTTAAGCATTATGTGGCTGGAAAGTCCATTATAATCTCTAGCAATGGCCTTGCAAAGAAGATTCTTCAATCACCAAATCCCATGGGCCGGTTGGCCAAATTTTTGGCAGTTCTACAAGAATATGATTTTTCTTTCAAAATTGTTAAAAGGGGTTGTTCCAACTTTAAGAATGCTTTAATTGATATAGAGGAGTTCCTCGATGTAAACCTTTTAGCAGCTATAGAACTTGGGGATCCATGGTATGGTGGTATCTATAGGTTTCTGACCGCTTTCTCATTTCCTCTAAAAAGTACTAGCTATGAGAGAAAGAAGATTTACAGAGATAGTAGGCACTACTCTCTTTGATGGGGTTTTGTATCGTCAAGGCATAGATGGGGTATTGAGATGGGCCATTGATGTAGATAAAGTACCTAAGGTATTGAAGCATTATCGTGATGGATTTTGTGGAGGCCACTATGCCAGTGACTATACAACTAAGAAGATTTTACATCTTGGGTACTATTGGCTGACCTTGTTCAAGGATGTCACTATGTATTTCAAAACTTGTGAACTTTGCCAATTCTTTGGTAGGAAGGATTTGCAGCTTGGGAAACATCATCCAATGATGTCCATCCATCCATTTCAAAAGTAGGGAATAGATTTTGTCAGGCACCTACCCATGATTGCCCACAAAAAGAAGTATCTATTGGTAGCCACTAATATGTCACTAAGTGGGCTGAAGCTATTGCCCTCCTTGCTGCAAATGGTAGGGTAGTTTCAGGTTTCATATTTGAATGTATCTACACAAGGTTTGGGACACCCATGGAAATAGTGTCTGACCACGGGAGTCCATTCTTAAATGAAGTAGTGGAGTTGCTCATGGATCATATGGGCATTGATCATCGCACTTCTAGCATCTATAATCCAGCATCCATGGGACAAACAAAGAAGACCAATGGCCTCCTTTGTAAATCCATGGGAAAAATGGCCACAAGGTACATGAGCCAGTGGGATCAAAAGGTCACTGAAGCCGTGTGGGCTTACAACATCACCCATAAAACATCTATAGGTAACACTCCTTTTGAGTTGGTGTACGGTACTAAGGAAGTTTTACCGCTAGAGATGGAGATTCCTTCCTTGAGATTGGCACAAGAACAGAGGATGACAAAAGATGAACATGTAGAGGCCCAATTGATACAACTTGAGAAGTTATATGAGACCCTACGCCTTGCACTACATCAAACAAAGATCCAAAATAATTGACAAAAGGACACTTGGATGCTAAGATTTGCAAGGGATGGGAAAGAAACTTTGTTGAGGGCTGTGCTATGCTTTGATAACAGATTGGACCACCAAATGGATAAAAATTTCCTTCCAATGTGGACCGGTCCATACAGAGTCATTAAGGAATGTAGCAATGGTCTGTACAAGTTTAGGAGCTGCATGAGCCATATGACAAGAAGGTGATCAACAAGCATTATCTCAAGCCCTTCTTTGTGCATGATTGTCCCAGGAATGGAAATGCTACACATTCCCTACCTGGGGGGGGAACTATTATGGATAAATTTGACCAAGGTGAAAGGTATAAATATGTGTGTGCGCTTGTATGAGTGGCAATAGTATAATAAAATATGGTGTGCATAGGGCCTAGGGTTGAGGTGGCAGGGCATGACCATGTGCCACCCTTCCACATAAGAGGACCCATAGGTTTGTTGTACATAATCCATGGTAGTAATATTATAAAATGTTGAGGTGGCATGGTTCCTCCATGTGCCACCCCTCCACCTAGGCCGCCCCATGCCTGCATTTAGTGAGACATGGCACAAGGACCATGGGAAAAGTAATATAAAATAGGTGGAGATGGATATTATATTGGATTATTCCCTCCATGTGGGATAGACCCATGTGGGGGGGGTGTAGATAGTCCAATAAATATTAGTAAAATAAATGGAAAGTAGGATGAGGTGGCAAGCCTCTTTGTGCCAGCCCTCCACTTGTCCTCCTAAATGTTTAAACATATTATAAAATTGAGAAGGGACCAAAGGGGGTATCTTAGACTTGGGATATGGGGTTTGATTTATGTGGAAAAATGAGGCAAAGGAGGGTTGTCACACACAATTGAGAGTGCATACCCACCTAGTCCACATGGGAGATTCCTCCACACACACCATGCATGTGGGAGGATGAATTTATGGGGAGCCTTGCAATATGTACAACAAAAGATAGAAATTGTTAGGATAAACATGATATAGGAAATGAACTAAGTAAAGTGCAACGCTATAATGGATTTCCTCTTACCATCTTCTATCATGCCATAGAATTTGACCATTGCTTGTTGCAGTTTCTCAACAAGTAGACATTGTTAAAAGCATTCATCTCAAAGGTTTGCAAGCGAGATTTCTCTTTATTCTTCCAAGTCAATGTGCCCCTTACGTAATGGTACCCTCCAAGCATTTCTCTTGCACGTTGGTTTGTTTCTCGCCATGCACGTCTCACAGACCAAGGTGTGGGTAGGGGCCTTGTAGACGTATACTTTCCCAAATAGCAGACTTGATAATTTTGAAAACAGATGTGTAAGCTTCATGACTTTCACTGGCAGTATCACAATCTGCAAGCATCTCCTTGCATCCACAATATCCTTGAATTCCTTCATCACCTCTTCAGCAACTTGCACACGTAGGCGCTTGTGTCTTGCATCCCTTAGTATCCCAATGACATTGCTTGACTTCAATAAACTAGCTAGAGCATATGAACAATCAATATCATCCCCATATATTCTTCCCATCACATCTTCCATGAAGTTCCTAAAGAAGAACACAAGAAAAACTTAGTCACAAATAGTGTAGCACAAAAGAGTGTAATTTCATTGGAACATTTGATAACCAACCTTGTAGCCTGGACTCTCCTCTTTCTAGCACCACCAGTGGGTGCCAATGCATCGATGTTATGTAAGTACCTTCTTTTCCTATCCTTCAAGGTGTTTCATTCATCTTTTGCACTCATTCTTCTGCCTTCTCTCGTTCCTACTCTATGGCTCATTGAACTTGATTGTATATAGATCTTTCCAAGCCTTTTTTGGACTTAGTTAGCTCACTTACTCTTCTAATTTATGTTGCTCCAAGTCCAATGCTTTGGCTTTATCATGAATATCCTAGTTCTTCCTTTGAAGATCCTGCATAGAGTTATGCATTGCAACAACAATGGTGCTATTTCCTAAATGTGCTAGCATCTATGCTTGGGCTATGCGCATCTCGCTTTCTTGCATAGCCATTAACTGAGTAATGTTTCACCCATTGCAACAACCAAGCAACCCCGCATGTCCATTTTCAACAAACCGAACTAGCTCATGCATTGTATGGAAAGGAGGGCTCTTTTGGTTGGTAGGATCTAAAGGATAGAAGGATCCTTCTACCCAAAGGTTGAGATGCTTCTTTCCTTGCAAACGAAGAATGTGGATTTTGGAAGCTCCCCTCAATCCCAAACTACATATGCATGCATATTCAACCTCCAACTCTAAGTGAACCTAGTACCTATTGGAGATGTCCTCGAATGGTGCCATGAGTAGAGTGTAGAGAAGGAGAAGGTGTGGAGAAGCAGGCTTGAAACAGTAGCACATAGGAAGAGGGAGGGCAAGGAGGAGGAGGGATGGAGGAGGGTGAAGAGGAGGTAAGGGGGGTAGACCAGTAGGTGTGGAGGGTGAGGAGGAATAGGCATGGAGGAGGAGGGAGGGAGGAGGGAGGAGCAAGAGGGAGGGGGGAGGAGGAGCAAGCATGGAGGAGTGAGGGGGAGGGGAGGAGGAGTAGGCATGGAGGACGGAGGGAGGGAGGGGGAGGAGGTATACTCAGATGAAAAGTGGGGCAAAAGTCAACAATGACCCTACACAGCATGAAGGAATGTCATAAATTGATTTGTGTACTCAATTTGACATGTGTTCTTGTAATATGCACCTCCCATTAGCAATATTAACACTTCATGAACCATGGGGAGAGGCAATGGAAGGTAAGTTATACAGGGTCCACGTTGTGGGTGTGCCAAGTTTCAGACCAATAGTGTCATACAATAGCAAGAGAATAAGGCTCATGATAATGTAATAGTGCATACTTCAATAAAGACTGAGTTAGTGATCACTATGATGCATAGAGCCGGTGTGTTGGACCAATACACTATTCACATGATAAGGAACTTTGGTGTGTCAATTTGTTCTTTAATAGTGATAGTATCTATTATATGTTGGCATGTCTTCCTCCCTCCTTTGGATCATACACCAAATGGATAAGAATTAAGAATCCTGAAAATTGACCCTACTCAAATTGACCCTGTTCAAATCAAAATTATTTTCATCACAAAAATGCAAGCGCAATTGTTTTGCTAATGTGGAATTTGCATCAAGTGCATGGACAATTTTTATCACAATGATGGGATTGAGTGCTTGCTAACAATTTATGAAACAAAACATCACAAAAGTGTGGTCATCTTCACAATCGGAGAGAATATCTCATCAAAGTCCACTTCCTTCTCTTGCTTGAACCCTTTAGTGACCCAACGGGCCTTGTACCTAGGCACATCATCACCTGTGACCATCTTGCAGACCCATTTACATGGCAATGCTTTCTTTCCATGTGGCAAAGAAACCAAGTCCCAAGTCTTATTCTTCATAAGTAAACTCATCTCTGATTGCATAGCATACTCCCACTTGCATTGATCCTCGCACATCATAGCCTCTCTATAGCAAGAAGGCTCCCCGCAATCAGGCCGATTCGATATTGTGCAAACACTTTCCTTGACCCACACTCTGTTCCTTGTGCCTTGACCTGGCTTTTCAGCTTTCCTGTCTCACAGCCTCTTTCTTCTTCTCTTGCAAGCCATGGCAAGCTACATGTTGCCATTAATGCCATGATCGTGATTAGCCCAGAATAGACCCAGATAAGCTAGTTGGTGAGGCAAGCAAAGAATAGAAGACAACTTACCCGAAAGAACACAATGGAAAATCAAAGTTTGCACAAGGTCACGTCGAGGTGTGGGTTGCAGGGCATTTATAGGGCGGGGGCAGATTCCAGGTACTTAATTTTCCAAGATTTGATGGGCGGGAAGTGTGAAAATTCAAAATTTATGGGAGTAACAAAATTTTAGATAAAGGTTTCCCTCCCTCTGGTGATACACATAGCAGAATTGGATATCCTAAACAAGTGCAATGTGGCCTAAAATGCTTCAAAACACAAATAGGCCAAAGGGCACGCTATCAAGTTTGATGCTGTGTATTATTAAATGCAATGACATTTGGCATGCTTATGAGTCATATAGCAAGGAAGTGCATTGAAAAAGAAATAATTCAAAATTGTAAATAGTGTTGGATTTATTGAAATATAAGTGAAGCATATTCCAAGAAATTAGAATAGCATCGCCGACTCACTAGCACAAGCGTCTTGTGAATCAAAAGGAGACACCTCTTCAAAGGACTTGAAATGCCGAACCTCACCCCACTAGAAGAAATCTCATGGAGATTACAAGAGCTTGAGGATTCAGAAGGTGATGTGCAAGCCCTGCATCTTCTTACCATGGTAATGGCTTTCCTCTTTGCCTTGATGAACAACTTAATGCGACAGTGTACCCCCAATATTCCGCAATGATGTCAGCTATAAAAGTTATTTACGAACTCTTCTTCGCCATCGACTCTTCTTGTACAAAATATCACACTGCTCCTGATACTCAAATTTTGACTAAGTACATTTGCTTTCTAGAAGTCTCATCTTCGCACATCTATTTTAAGATTCTGCTCTCTAGTGTCAATAGATAATCTTGTATTTTCTTACCTCCTCCACCATATTCTTCAATCCCCTTTTCTTTTCCAAGCATGTCTGACATTCCTGTGTTCTGTGGTTGGATTGAAGAAAATCCAAACGAGTATCTTGTGGCCTTCAAGCGCTATTGTGTTTCTCTCAATTTTCTTATTGTGACAATAGATGGTTGTGGTTCTCCCCACATTTCTATAGGTGTTGGCTCAAGTGTGGTATGAGAAGCACCTCGAGGATGTTCGCCAAAGTTGGCTGAGGTTGACAACGGCTATGATCAAGTATTTCGGCAAAGAAGAGGAGCCAGAGAATGTATACCTATAGGTGGCAAACTGAAAGTAGACACAAGGTCAGATAGCGCGTCGATAGGTGGATCGAGCGGCCGTGCTCCTGGACTATTTAATTGCCATGTAAGAGGACAACACCAGATTTTGAGCTAGAATGACTAAGCACGTGCTAGGCTACCTTGTAGTAGGAGCAAAATATGAATCCCACCTCAAGCTTAAATGGGAGAATCTAGAGACCATGGTGCGAGCACAATAGATTGCTCAAAGGTTTGACAAAGTTTAGTCCGACCGTGCTTCAAAGAAGACAGTTGTCCCTCCGCACCCCCCTCAACTCTTGCAACAACCACCTGGGGCTCCAACTCAGGGGCATACCTCCACCCCTCGCCATGGATGTATCCACCACCTCCACCTGAAATGTATGGTCCTTCCTTAGATGCCTACCCTCAACAAGGTGTATATCCTCACCCTCCGCCTGGAAAATTTCCCCAGCCTCGCCCATGAGCCCCCCTCCTTCCTACTCCCCCGGCCCCTCCTGCTAAAGAACCCAGAGTCAATGACCTGTGGCCAAGGTTCTGAATGAGATCTTCGGCTTGAGACGGTGGGCATCAGAAATCAAGCCAATTGCCCTCCAAGAGAATGTGCCGATGTCGTGTGCTACGAGTGCCACGAGAAGGGAAATTATCACACCAAATGTCCTAATATTCCAAGGGTGAATCTCCTAGGTGAATCATGCAATGAGGATTCTGATGTGGAGGTCCTTGACATTGGGAAGAGAAGTCATACCACCTCGGATCCCTTTCCAAACCATGGATTGGGCCGAAGAAGAAGGTGTCCTTCTTAGAGCCCCCAGATGCTAAGATGATAGACCCAACAACGAAGGAGGCTTAAAGGTCTTGCAGGAGTAAGTGGTCTCCCTCGGATTTCCCTATTGGCTCAGGGCAACAAGACTATTCAGTCATCCACAAACTTGCCCATCGGTCTTTGAGCAACACACTTCCTCAACTGATAGCATTGACCCCTAAGGTGAGACATGAGTTATAGCAAGGGCTCTCAACACAAAGGAGCAAGAAAAAGGGCAAGGTATGAGAGATTTCTTCCATCTCTAAAGATGTTGATCGGCACCCGCATACAATAGATGTCATCATAAATAATTGCCGCATCAAAAGTGTGTGTGTTGATGGGAGAGCCACATGCAATATCATGGTGCCCCATATCATGAAGAAGTTGAATTTGAAATGCACAAGGCATTCCTCCACTCGAATCAAAGTAGCAGATGGTCGACAATTCGCTACCCTGGGAGTCATTGAGGATTTTCCCATCACTATCAATGGGTTGACCACCACCATCAATTTCTACGTAGTGGACATTGAAGATACAGGCAGGGGTTACCCAGCCATACTCGAGAGACTGTGGCTGAGAAAGAGTGATGCAACCAGTTATTGGAAGACGGGACACACGTCTTTTGGTGCTTCAAAGGACAAGATCCTAGTGCAACCAAGTGCCACTGAACAAGAAGAAGAAGAGGAGCAAGACATTGATACTCTCTCATCCTTGGTTTTTGAGTCAATGGAAGATTCATATGGGGGGGAGGAGTTCTCAGAGAAATAAGTTTACATGATGGATGTGTCTCCGATTCCACCACCCACGAAAAAGGTACAGCTAGTCGATAGCTTGAATCTATGCTTTCTCTAGACCTCACCCCGAGTGAGAAAGATGAGTTCCTAGAAATGTTCAAAGGTTTCCATGACCTCTTTGCAACTAGCTACCACAACCTTCACCATGTGATTGCCATAGAACACAAAAGATAGAGATGAATCCTGAGGCTAAGCCAGTGGCTCAGAAGTATCAGAGATTAGGGCCCCTATAGACTGATGCTTTGCACCTCAAAGTTGCAAAAGCTTGTAGAAGCTAGGTTTTTTGTTCCAGTTCACAGTATTGAATGGGTTTCACCAGTGGTAGTCACCCCAAAGAAAAACAAGTGGCAGGTTTGCATCAATTATAAGAAACTTAATGTGGCCACCAAGAGGGACCATCATCCTCTTCCCTTTCAGGACCTCATCCTTAAGAAGGTAAGTGGTCATGAGATGTATACTTTTTGCAACAGTTACTCTGGGTTTTATCAAATCAGAATTACCAAGGAGGATGTGCTCAAAACCACATTTGCCACACCCTGGGGGATGTTTGCATTCAAGGTGATGCCATTTGACCTCACCAATTCTCCTGCTACGTTTCAAAGTTTTATGGAGATGGTGTTTTCTCCTTATTTGGGGGTTTTCTTGGAGGTGTTTTTATATGATTTTTATATATTCTGACACGTAAGGAGCACGTTATGAAGGTTAGGATGGCCTTCCAAAGGGTCAATGATGCAAATGGCAGTCTCAACCTTGATAAATGCACCATTGGAGACACTCAAGGGAGGTTACTCAGACATATTGTCTCATCTGAGGGCATCAAGCCTGACCTCGACAAGGTAGAAGCTATCCTCGAGCTCTCCTCACCAACCACCAAACATCGGGTATGTTCATTTGTCAATCTAGTAGGATACTATCACCGCTTCATTGATCAATATGCTGCTTTGACGCGACCCATGACTATGCTGTTAAAAGATGGGGTTGGTTTCTCTTGGGATGAGGATTGTGACCAAGGTTTTGCACAAATCAAGAATGATCTGGCTTTAGAACCCATTCTATGGAATCATGATTGGTCAAAGAATTTTGATATCAATCCTGGGTTTGGTGGGCACACTCTGGCAGGTATTCTTCTCCAGCAAGGGGAGGATAGGTTCATGTACCCCATTCAATTTGCTTCCCGACAATTGCTCAAAACTGAACAATGCTACTCTAAGGCTGACAAGCATGCCTTGTCTTTGGTGTTATGCATTGAGAAATTTAAGCATTATGTGGCTGGAAATTCCATTATAATCTCTAGCAATGGCCTTGCAAAGAAGATTCTTCAATCACCAAATCCCATGGGCCGGTTGGCCAAATGGTTGGTAGTTCTACAAGAATATGATTTTTCTTTCAAAATTGTTAAAAGGGGTTGTTCCAACTTTAAGAATGCTTTGATTGATTTAGAGGAGTTCCTCGATGTAAACCTTTTAGTAGCTATAGAACTTGGGGATCCATGGTATGGTGGTATCTATAGGTTTCTGACCGCTTTCTCATTTCCTCCAAAAAGTACTAGCTATCAGAGAAAGAAGATTTACAGAGATAGTAGGCACTACTCTCTTTGATGGGGTTTTGTATCATCAAGGCATAGATGGGGTATTGAGATGGGCCATTGATGTAGATAAAGTACCTAAGGTATTGAAGCATTATCGTGATGGATTTTGTGGAGGCCACTATGCCAGTGACTATACAACTAAGAAGATTTTACATCTTGGGTACTATTGGCTGACCTTGTTCAAGGATGTCACTATGTATTTCAAAACTTGTGAACTTTGCCAATTCTTTGGTAGGAAGGATTTGTAGCTTGGGAAACATCATCCAGTGATGTCCATCCATCCATTTCAAAAGTAGGGAATAGATTTTGTCAGGCACCTACCCATGATTGCCCACAAAAAGAAGTATTTGTTGGTAGCCACTCAATATGTCACTAAGTGGGCTGAAGCTATTGCCCTCCCTGCTGCAAATGCTAGGGTAGTTTCAGGTTTCATATTTGAATGTATCTGCACAAGGTTTGGGACACCCATGGAAATAGTGTCTGACCACGGGAGTCCATTCTTAAATGAAGCAATGGAGTTGCTCATGGATCGTATGGGCATTGATCATCGCACTTCTAGCATCTATAATCCAGCATCCATGGGACAAACAAAGCAGACCAATGGCCTCCTTTGTAAATCCATGGGAAAAATGGCCACAAGGTACATGAGCCAGTGGGATCAAAAGGTCACTGAAGCCGTGTGGGCTTACAACATCACCCATAAAACATCTATAGGTAACACTCCTTTTGAGTTGGTGTATGGTACTGAGGAAGTTTTACCGCTAGAGATGGAGATTCCTTCCTTGAGATTGGCACAAGAACAGAGGATGACAAAAGATGAACATGTAGAGGCCCAGTTGATACAACTTGAGAAGTTAGATGAGACCCTACGCCTTGCACTACATCAAACAGAGATCCAAAATAATTGACAAAAGGACACTTGGATGCTAAGATTTGCAAGGGATGGGAAAGAAACTTTGTTGAGGGCTGTGCTATGCTTTGATAACAGATTGGACCACCAAATGGATAAAAATTTCCTTCCAATGTGGACCGGTCCATACAGAGTCATTAAGGAATGTAGCAATGGTCTATACAAGTTTAGGAGCTGCATGAGCCATATGACAAGAAGGTGATCAACAAGCATAATCTCAAGCCCTTCTTTGTGCATGATGGTCCCAGGAATGGAAATGCTACGCATTCCCTACCTGGGGGGGGAACTATTATGGATAAAGTTGACCAAGGTGAAAGGTATAAATATGTGTGTGCGCTTGTATGAGTGGCAATAGTATAATAAAATATGGTGTGCATAGGGCCCAGGGTTGAGGTGGCAGGGCATGACCATGTGCCACCCTTCCACATAAGAGGACCCATAGGTTTGTTGTACATAATCCATGGTAGTAATATTATAAAATGTTGAGGTGGCATGGTTCCTCCATGTGCCACCCCTCCACCTAGGTGGCCCCATGCTTGCATCTAGTGAGACATGGCACAAGGACCATGGGAAAAGTAATATAAAATAGGTGGAGATGGATATTATATTGGATTATTCCTTCCATGTGGGATAGACCCATGTGGGGGGGGTGTAGATAGTCCAATAAATATTAGTAAAATAAAGGGAAAGTAGGATGAGGTGGCAAGCCTCTTTGTGCCAGCCCTCCACTTGTCCTCCTAAATGTTTAAACATATTATAAAATTAAGAAGGGACCAAAGGGGGTATCTTAGACTTGGGATATGGGGTTTGATTTATGTGGAAAAATGAGGCAAAGGAGGGTTGTCACACACAATTGAGAGTGCATACCCACCTAGTCCACATGGGAGATTCCTCCACACACACCATGCATGTGGGAGGATGAATTTATGGGGAGCCTTGCAATATGTACAACAAAAGATAGAAATTGTTAGGATAAACATGATATAGGAAATGAACTAAGTAAAGTGCAACGCTACAATGGATTTCCTCTTACCATCTTCTATCATGCCATAGAATTTGACCATTGCTTGTTGCAGTTTCTCAACAAGTAGACATTGTTAAAAGCATTCATCTCAAAGGTTTGCAAGCGAGATTTCTCTTTATTCTTCCAAGTCAATGTGCCCCTTACGTAATGGTACCCTCCAAGCATTTCTCTTGCACGTTGGTTTGTTTCTCGCCATGCATGTCTCACAGACCAGGTGTGGGTAGGGGCCTTGTAGACTTATACTTTCCCAAATAGCAGACTTGATAATTTTGAAAACAGATGTGTAAGCTTCATGATTTTCACTGGCAGTATCACAATCTGCAAGCATCTCCTTGCATCCACAATATCCTTGAATTCCTTCATCACCTCTTCAGCAACTTGCACATGTAGGCGCTTGTGTCTTGCATCCCTTAGTATCCCAATGACATTGCTTGACTTCAATAAACTAGCTAGAGCATATGAACAATCAATATCATCCCCATATATTCTTCCCATCACATCTTCCATGAAGTTCCTAAAGAAGAACACAAGAAAAACTTAGTCACAAATAGTGTAGCACAAAAGAGTGTAATTTCATTGGAACATTTGATAACCAATCTTGTAGCCTGGACTCTCCTCTTTCTAGCACCACCAGTGGGTGCCAATGCATCCACGTTATGTAAGTACCTTCTTTTCCTATCCTTCAAGGTGTTTCATTCATCTTTTGCACTCATTCTTCTGCCTTCTCTCGTTCCTACTCTATCCAAGACTTTTCTGGACTCAATTAGCTCACTTACTCTTCTAATTTATGTTGCTCCAAGTCCAACGCTTTGGCTTTATCATGAAGATCCTAGTTCTTCCTTTGAAGATCCTGCATAGAGTTATGCATTGCAACAACAATGGTGATATTTCCTAAATGTGCTAGCATCTATGCTTGGGCTATGCGCATCTTTCTTGCATAGCCATTAACTGAGTAATGTTTCACCCATTGCAACAACTAAGCAACCCCGCATGTCCATTTTCAACAAACCGAACTAGCTCATGCATTGTATGGAAAGGAGGGCTCTTTTGGTTGGCAGGATCTAAAGGATACAAGGATCTTTCTACCCAAAGGTTGAGATGCTTCTTTCCTTGCAAACGAAGAATGTGGATTTTGGAAGCTCCCCTCAATCCCAAACTACATATGCTTGCATATTCAACCTCTAACTCTAAGTGAACCTAGTACCTATTGGAGACATCCTCGAATGGTGCCATGAGTAGAGTGTAGAGAAGGAGAAGGTGTGGAGAAGCAGGCTTGAAATAGTAGCACATAGGAAGAGGGAGGGCAAGGAGGAGGAGGGATGGAGGAGGGTGAAGAGGAGGGAAGGGGGGTAGACCAGCAGGTGTGGAGGGTGAGGAGGAATAGGCATGGAGGAGGAGGGACGGAGGAGGGAGGAGCAAGAGGGAGGGGGGAGGAGGAGCAGGCATGGAGGAGTGAGGGGGAGGGGAGGAGGAGTAGGCATGGAGGAGGGAGGGAGGGAGGGGGAGGAGGAGGAAGGGGGAGGAGGGAGTGAGGAGGGGGAGGGGGAGGAGGGGGAAGGAGGAGGAGGAGGGAGGGGGAGGAGGGAGTGAGGAGGGGGAGGGAGGGATGGAGGGAGGGAGGGAGGGGTAGGGGGAGGGGGGGGGAGGGAGGGAGGAGAGAGAAGGAGGGAGGGAATTCAAAATTTGAATTTTGAATTTTAAATTTGCTAGTTCCCACCTAGGAGTAAGAGTTGTGTAAGAGGTGTAAAGAGGTGTAAGTGGTGGGGTCACTTTTGGGTTTAACCCACCTATTGAGGGGGGGACTTTTTGGGACCTACCTTGGCCCTTTCATTAGGACTAATCCATTTCTTAATCCATTCCTTATGAGGCCCTTTTGAGTCTCCATTTCTCCCCTAATGCTAGTTTAACTTTGATAGACATGTAAAAGCAAATTATACACAAAAATATGTATAATTTTGAACTTAAGTAGTATACAAAGTTTCTCAAAATTATAGACAACAACAGAAACATACCTTCATCTCATATATGGGTCGCATTGCAACGTCCTCATCAATAGTGTGTTGGTGAAATTTTTTCAAGGTATCTTCCATTGTAGATCTTTCTCTAGGAGTAAGCCTACGTATAGTATTTCGGGAATCCACGAGAAGCTTGAATGCAGATACTACATGTGAATTGTATTTTAATGCATCAACACAATCTATGAGGAAGTTGGCTATTTCTTTAAACAACCAACCCACAACATAGCAATCTGACTAGGATGACCATTCACCCTCGAGTATTTTGCATCCCTTAATTGCATATAGCTTTGGCACTAACCCTCGGGGGGTGCACTACTAAGAAACCCTATGTATCATGTGCATTCAAGAGGTATTTAAAAAACCCCTAAACTAAAAATTTTGACTCAATTAACACACCCTTTGTGAGGTGAACCCCCCGAGCACCAACCTAGGAAATGTATGTGGTGGAGCATAACGGAAGCATAAGTAGGATCTTACTCATACTTATTCTCTATCTAGTGTAGTGGACTCTTTCCCCAATCAATAAATCCTATCCACACTAAGTTAGCATCCCTCATGAAATCCTCATGAAATCTAGCATATAATTGCAAGCATTCAAATCTTTGTGTATGAAGCCCCTCTCATGCTTAGCTCTCCATGCACTTGATGCAAATTCCACATTAGCAAAACAATTGCGCTCGCATTTTTGTGATGAAAAGAATTTTGATTTGAACAGGATCAATTTGAGCAGGGTCAATTTTTAGGATTCTTAATTCTTATCCATTTGGTGTATGATCCAAAGGAGGGAGGAAGACATGCCAACATATAATAGATACTATCACTATTAAAGAACAAATTGACACACCAAAGTTCCTTATCATGTGAATAGTGTATTGGTCCAACACACCGGCTCTATGCATCATAGTGATCACTAACTCAGTCTTTATTGAAGTATGCACTATTACATTATCATGAGCCTTATTCTCTTGCTATTGTATGACACTATTGGTCTGAAACTTACCACACCCACAACATGGACCCTGTATAACTTACCTTCCATTGCCTCTCCCCACCATGGTTCATGAAGTGTAATATTGCTAATGGGAAACAATACAATTCAAATATGTAAATGTACTTTGTATTAATTCAAGAAGTCTGCATGGCTCATGGAGGCCATAGGACTAGAACACTAGACTCACACTCACTCTTACTCACCTTGGTTGAGATGTAAGACTCTATGAGCATAGCAGCTTAGACTCAATCCACCTACTACAAGAAAACTAGGTAGAATTGCCAATAGGAAATGGTACCCAATTCTCATTTTCATCATTTCTTATGTATGAAATGGCAACCATTTCTCAAAGTGCCATATACTTGGTCACAAATGATAGTAAAAAATGGCAATGAGTTCTTGAATTGCCATATATTGGAAAGAATGGCAATAGGTTATGGAAACTTTTTCATGTCTACCATTTCCTAGGAATAAATGGAAACATAAAATGGCAATTATTGCTTGACTGGCATTTCTTACAAAGAAATGGTAGCCATTTCTTGAGTGCCATTTTATACAAAGAAATGGTAACAAAATATGGCAACCATTTCTTGACTACCATTTCTTGCAAAGAAATGGTAGCACAAAATACTTATGTGTTTTAAATATACACAATAGTCGACTATGTAGGTGCTACAAAGTATCTAATTGTTGCTTAACTTTCACTACTACCATTCACACCAATATCAATGCTTATTCTATGATGCTTTTTATTTAGCTTTTTCTTTTAAGGTGATACCATCAGTATTAGTGAGAGGTGAGAGAGTCACTTTCATTTATATTACCTTGAATATTATCATCCCATTACAGTCAATAAAACTCCAAAAATCATCGATTTGAGCATCAAAAATTCTATCAATTATGCTATAAAGGATTTGAAAGTACCATCAGTATTAGTGAGAGAGAGGTGAGAGAGTCACTTTCATTTATATTACCTTGAATATTATCATTCTATTACAGCCAATTAAACTCCAAAAATCATCGATTTGAGCATCAAAAATTCTATCGATTATGCTATAAAGGATTTGAAAATTTTAGCATTGAAAATTCCAAACAAGTGTGGGTTCTCACCATGCACCTTGCAATACTAAACTTAAATTAAAATCTCTCACAATCAAAAATGTATTCTAGTAATGTTTCCATCCATTCTCTTATCAATTAAAGCATCGATAGAATCTTCCAAGTTGGCCTTGTGAGATTGATGCTCATCCTTTCAATCATCCGGGGCTAGGTCTTGCACATCTCAACATGTAAATCGAGTTCTTCTAAATCATTGTCTAAGAAACCCTCCAAGAAAACTATATTTACATAAATCAAAACTCAAATAGAAGGTGTACTAGATGTGCTAGCTTCCAACATATTTAGTTGTTGATCTTTGATTTCTTGCTCCACTTTTGCATCTTCAAATACAAGTCCTTTTCTAAGTGCAACTTGAATCACAACTACCAATGGTTGTCCTCTCGATTGTGTTGAAAAACTACCTAAGATATAGTTGAGAAACAAATCATGAGATGCTCATGCAAGCTTTAATGAAATGTAGGGGCAACACAGCATATAAGAAAAAAATCTTGTTTGCTCATAGTATAATGGTAGAACGTTCGTATGTATTAGTAATTCCATCCCAAATTTTTGTTGAGTCAAGTGCAAAAATCCCACTTGGATCCTTTATGACTATAGCTTGAACACCTCTACAGATGAATTTGAACCATTTCACATCAAATATAAATACTTTCAACTTTGTAAAATTCACTTGCAAAATTTCTTGTGTGGTTCCAACATAATCCATTTCACTTGCAATGAGGTACGTATCCCTCGTACTACGGCCCACTATCTTGCAAAAAACTTGGCCATGATTCCTCAATCAAATGATGCATCTCTTTTCATCTTTTTTTGGCTCAAGAGTTTTTTTCCCTTTTGGATGTGGTCTTTAAAGAAACCTAAGACATTAATCCATTTAATATATTTGGAATATTGGTGTGCAAGTATATGCAATGAAAGTTTTATTGGAATAAATTAAAACTCATACCAAAAGAGGGATTAAAAACTAATGTTTGACCATCCATACATTGCTTGCAAATGTAAGATTGAGAATGCTTGTAGATGATATTTTCTTGTCCCTTAATATGATATGGTGTAAAATATTGCTTCATGTTGTAAGCTTTTCTTCTTAGAATTGATGTTGTGCTCAAGGCCCTGCATCCGCTTCATCTTTTTCTCCTTCATCTTGGGATGAATGAGGATCAAAGTAAGTGCTTATCATGTTTTCATTATGTCATCCTCATTTATTTCTTTCTCTTCTTCAATGCATCTATTTTGTTGTTGCTCCATATCTTTACCTTCCTTTAGAACATTTTGATATTCTTGCGACAACATTCGCTCATGAGGACAATTATACAATGCATGTTCTCTCAAACTTCATGACACAAGTTCATCTTCCTACATGGAAATACGTTGGTTCATCAACTTTGAAAACTTGTGTACAACAAATCATTTCTATCATGATTGTAAACATAGCTAAATCAATTTCATTTAGCTCAACCTCAAGGAAATGCTTGAAGTGATCATTTCTTTGAATGTATGTAATTGATACGATCAGAGTAGTCTCCTTATAACACCATTTCACCATACACACGTTCAAGACCCATTGATAAAGATTCTCTTAAATGACTACTTTGGATTCTCAATGAGCTTCAGGATATCTACAAGAACAATGGGCCTAGTACATAATGTCACAAATTACTAGTTCTATGATGAAAAATACATTATACAAATCAAATAGTGAAACTTTTTAGTCTTACTCTTTTACTAATTGTATGATGAAAAATGCATTATACGAATCAAAATATTGAAACTTTTTAGTCTCTCTTTTTTGTAGACATTTCCATCAATAAGGTCTCTTAAAAAATAAATAGCATCGATATTTCTATCAGAAAAAAAATTCCTAATTGTAATACAGTGTACGCTTACTTACCTAATAAAACACTATTCAAACACGTCAAATCCCACCTTGAAACCAAAGGATCAAACATAGAATTTACTGACAAAGTTTGATGTGTATTGGATATCATTAATTTCATGGTTCAGCTTGTGCGTTTTAGCATTTCTTACCATGCATCATACATGAGTGTTAAAATATGCATCGGTGTTCTTTTAACACACAAACACACACACACACACGTGTGTGTGTGTGTGTGCAATTTCAAGACAAACATTATCCATCTTAGACTTATCAATCAAGACAATTTGTGATAAGACAATCTCTACATAGAACGTTTATGAAAAATTCATGTATTTTTGCTCAATTATAAATACTGAATGATATTGAAGGAGCTCCACTCACCTGCATCCATCCACAATAAGGACAAGTCAAAACAAGGACCTTAGATTGTGGGACTGCAGGCTTCAAAGCATAGCTCCACTTGTTATCAATGTCACAACACCATAAGATATTAATAATAGCAAAACTTATCCACCTTGGATGGTGGTGCATCGTGTAGCACCCCAATGTTTGAGTCATAGGTATCCAGATGCTCCATGTATTTCTCTTTCTAGAAATGGCATTATACAAATTCCCTAATATGGGGTCATGAGAAAATTCCTTTCATAATTTATAAGGTATCCTCATCAGAAGAAAAAATGGTCAATTAGTCAATACACCAATACATAAAGACTATGCTCATCATAATATAGGGTTATATCCCTATGTAGAAGCCATAGTTGCCCTTTGTAAAAATGCTTCTTTTTACTAAGGTAAAAATGCCATCCTTTGCACAAATCATAGTCATATTCAAAAGGTAAATAATCATACTGGCGTGAGTATACCGAATAAGGTTTTTACCCCTTACCTCAATGTCTTTGATCAGTGTGGTTGTATGCGCCCTACCGCTAGTCTTGGATTGAGCTTTTCGCTTATCTCGCCATCTCTCATGAGTTAGAGTAGTAGTGGGAGCGTAACTTTCTAATCATGGAACTGTTCTTCTAGGATGTCATCATCTCTCAGGGGGGTCACTATGTATAAACCCTCTATATCACGTGCGTTCAAGGCCTATATTTTAAATCCCTTATCTATAAAATTTTTCATTAATAAAATGTACCCCTTTTCTATACAAATCTGTAAATTTTTTCCAAAACTATTTTAAATAGTCCCTTATGTATATTTATTTTTGTAAATTTTAGAAATAAAAAATATCCTTCTATTGAACTCACGTGATAGGGTTACATATGATGAGTGACCCCCCCGAGCATCATCTGTAAAGTCCTTGAGGAGTTTTTTGGCCACGGTCACTGTGTTGTCTATGTAAAAAATCCATCGCTCAATCCAGTAACTTACCACAATAGTAGTTGCCTATATACTGACCGTATATGGGAGGCAGCAATGGTGAGGGAGGCTTATATGAAGTGCACCACTAGCTAAGATGATCACGTAAGGGAGGCAGTAATGGCGATGGAGGTTGCACCATATACAGGAGGCAGCAATGGCGAGGGAGGCTGCGCTGGCTAGGGATGTAGACCAAAGTGTAAGCTAGAGGCGCACAAATCTTATGAGAAGCTCCAAAGCTACGGAAGCCTTTTATAGCAAGAATAGGAGCTCAGCCGATGCAGTTGGTTCATCTTCCACGACCTTTCATTCTTTCATGAGCATTTTCACGTAAGTCACATTATTTTTGGGTTTTGCAAATTTCAGACTTTGTGATTTTTGGGATTCACATAAAACCTTTATATTGACATATGATCCCATAGGCTCCCACCAAGATTTAATAATTGTAAAAAAGCATACACATAGGATCCCATAGGCTCCGATAGCATTGGTAGTCCAGGATTTAATATTTCAAGAATTTAGAGCCCACATATGGAAGTCTTTTATACATATATACAATTTCTTTTATCATGAGTTCTTATGGGTGACCAATAGTGTGAAAACCATGTTAGACAAGGTCCAATCATAGGTTTGTCTTTAGTCTATATAGTTGCAAATGCAAGCCTAATATGGGCCACAAAATTTTCCTTAACATATATAACTTGTCGGCGATGTATAGCCATGTTCAGTTAGGAAGAGACTTGGAATCTATTCTCTATCAGATGTATATCATGAGGAAAAAACATCGTGGTCTAGCAAAAATAAGGTTGCCAACCCATATCCTGTATACACCAGCATAAATGTGTGTGTGTGTGTGTGTGTGTGCGCCCAACCATCTTCCCACACAATCACAATCCCACACTCTACGAGGGTCACCATGCCTCTCATAGAGAGGGGTCATGGTGCCCACCTTTTGAAGAGAAAGAACTTAGACAAAAGAAATTAGCTTATGAGCATTGTTTTGAGTGATATCAAATAAATTTTATTAGATCTTGAGTATTGATTGAAGTCCCAGGAAAATCATTGTTAAGAAAGTTAGAAACAAGCCTCCTGAGCCTCAAGCTATTACAACCATTTTCAAAAAATATCTGTAAAGTTTACGGATAAAATAAGCCGCATGTTTTTCATTGCTACAAATGTAAATATGAGAGCATATACCCATATAGCAAAGTTTTGACGATCTATTGCTATCCACCTTGATGAATCTTGAAACCTTAAAAGGGAGGGAATCCCTTTTGTCATATTTTAGGATAACGAAGGTCCCATCATGTACTGATGTAATAATGATCTCTGCTGTCTTAAGAAATTTAGCACTAGTTCCAATAATACAACCATTCTCCAATCAACAAAAAGTTGTGGTATCAACAATAATCTCCATGAACTCAAGAGGGTAAATACAAGTATCCCCAAGGGAAAAAAATATCATAGGGTTAGGTATATTGACCAAGCAAATGTCATCGATGTATCTAAAGGGATATTGAAACCATTTCAAAATATTCCATCTACCCTATCTAGCCAAATTGATGCAAAATTTGTACTCAAAGTAAATCAGGTAAAGATTACACCAAATGGGTGAGCCAGATAATCCCATAGGAATTCCCTTCTTTTGCCTCCAGTTCATGTTGTTAAGTTGAACGTACATGTTGGAAAGTAGCCATGAATTGATTTTAATGACTGCCTCCATGTCATAGTTCATAGCTCAAGTCCACCTATTAAAGTCCATATACCTTCAATTGGAGAGAGGCTTTTTTCAAAAAGAGAGAAAATTGAAGCTACTATCCTTGAATGTCATAATGATTACCTTCCTTATGATGTTAACTAGACCAAGTTCCCCTTCTAGGGGAATGTTTTCATAGCATTGTGCTATGTCAGCGGAAAAAATATTAAATATTTTGTTGGGAAGATTTAAAGTGTAGTCGTAGAGGGATTCAATCCCCCACCAACAAGAACAATTGACGACTCCTCTGAGAAAGAGCTCATGTTGTGTTTTAGTGCATTTAATTTTAAGTTGTGAAATGCATTTTTTCAATATGCATGTATTGATAAGTCCAATTTCATCATAAGTGCAACTAGCAGCATTGGTAATCTATCTAAAAGTGTTCTTATGGGCTTTGTATATACCCATAATAAATGGCAATTTAGTGGATAGAGGTGTTACAGAAAATGCCTGGAGTTCGGTTTCAATTTTCACTTCTAAATTTAATTTATTGACTAATTCGAAATCTCCATCATTAAGTCTTTTGAAGGCCAAGTCATGAGCAAATTTTCGACACACCAATGCAATGTTATTAGAAGCCTTGTCAATAACATGCATGAAAAAATGGTCCTTGAGAGTTCTCAAATTTTCCCAAAAATATTTATCACCCCATACATCTTTCATAAATTTCGTATTGTTAGGTAACTTTCTGTATTGGTCCAATAGCCAATCATTAAAGAATTTTCTGAAAGATTTCAAAGTAGCTCGTAGGGAAATGCCAAGTATGTGGCACAATTTTTTCCAAGCTTGTTCAAGTGCTTTATGAGCATCACGTATACAAGGCCTTTTAACCAGTATGTGGTTAACTTGTCATTTTTTGAGCTCATGTCTTAATGGTTCATAATCAATTATACTCAAATCACAAGTAACCACATGATCCCATTTTTTATCGATAAATTTACCAAATTTGTGGCAAGAGCATTGTAACTCAGTATTATTGCAAAAGGTCTCTTTTGGAGAGTAAATGTACCCTAGTAGATTTTTGTGGAGTTTCCAAGTTGACAAGATTTCATAAAAGATAGTATTTTCCACTATCTCTTTGCAACAATTATAGGTGTTTAGAAAAAAGTCTCTCAAAATTATGCCTTCAAGTAAGGGGTTATCAAAAAGAACATGGACGAAGTGTGAAAAGTCATTTTCTCTTGTACTTTCCAACATCTTCCTCCCGTGAACCGAAAAAGAGGTATATCTGTGAATTTGTGTCAAAAAAGAATCCTTTTAGTAGCATCCCCATCCTCTACTAGAGATATTCTGGAAGAGTTTTTACTACCCTCCTATGTATCATATCCTATGTTACCACATCTTGAGTTGTCCAGCATGGATGATCCACCTGGGGAGAAATCAATATTATCTGGTCTTCTCCCAGCATCACTGCCCCTATTGAACCCATAGGAGTCCACTGCGTGTTGCCCTCTTCCTCTGCCCATAGGAGGGCGATAGCCTCCTCTTCTTGCCACACTACCACATCTCCCACCATGTGCTGCGTTGTTTCCACCTCTAGAACTTCTGGGTTGCCTTTCATCCATAAATCTAGCCCGAAGAGACTTGACCAAAAAGTTAATCCCTTTTCCATTAAGCCCCTAAAATGGATCAATGTTTGGATCACTTACTGTGGCCTTGACACCTTCATTGACCAAATCATGGTAGCAAGAAAAAATCAAGGCTTGCTTAACTGAGAATTGAAGAAAAGAAGAGCACCATTGTATAAAGGCATACATTTTGACTATAAGGGTGTTGCCATGTGTAAATTGGTGTACATGATTGAGTATGTACCATATAGCATGGTCAAACCACATTACCTTGTTGGGGCACCGTAACCCTATATTGTTACAGTTTCATTTTAAGTAGGGTCACATATAATTCCAAACATCCAATACTTTTTTTGCAGGTAATAAAGCTTTGTGGCCGCAAAAAATTCCTTGTTTTGATGTGCAAAATGACTTCTAAATCATTTAGTGCAAAGAGCTCCGATAAGATAATGTTGTCCATATGTGCTGTCTTCCCTTTGTGGGGGTTAAAGGTCATTGTGCCTTTACCCCGGTTATGTACAATACTCAAACACATATATAAATGAATGAAAAAGAAGATTAGGGTGGTTCTGCACCTACCAAAACTTGTGTGGCTCTCTATCTCTCTCTCTCCCTCTTCCATTCTTGCTTCCGTTGAGAGCACTCTCAACTGGTATCAGAGCCTGGGTGATCTAGCTGAGTGTGCATGAATGCCTGGAAGCTCAACACCTCTATGGGAGGAAGGAGAAGCTCTGTGGGAAGCTTTGTGGGTGACTTTACTTGCATCCAAGTGTGCAAAGATCTTGGAGGAACCTTTGAAAAAGTCACTTTGGTTTTGCGAAGTGGTTTTGAGAGCCTGTTAAGTGTTTTCAAAGAAAAAGTCGTTTTTTGAGCTTTTCCCTGTTCCGTTCGATGACAGAGACTCCGTATTGACTTGTAGAGGTAACTATTGCTTACTTTTGGTATCCACTTCACTTCAGGAGCTTGGAAACACCTTCATTCTTGAATCTGGGATCATTTCATTGGATTTCTGACTCACTATGTCAGTTCCTACGTTTTTTAGCCCGGGTATTGGAACTCAAGTTTGGAGTAACCATTTGCAGATCTGTCAATTCTGATGGACTTAGGAGGTCCTAAAACCTCTATCTTGCTCATCATTTGCACTCTGGTGGAATTTACAAATGGCTCTGTTTCCAAAAACGTTTTTCAGTCCATGTGTTGGACCCAGTGATTGAGACCACGGTTTCCAAAACCGTCTATCCCATTGTGTTCCGGACGCCCAAAAACCCCTACCTGTTAGTTCTTGTGTGATTCGGTGGAGGATTTTTAGAGTTATAGATCTCTGTGTATTCGATTTCGTCTCGCTGTTATGCATTTTTCATTCTAAGGTTTTGAAACCTTAGATTTATGCCACATGGCAGTGGATAAGTGTTGACTCCCATTTCTCACTCATTGGTTGGGATTTTGGAGTTCCGGTAGAAGAGAGATATTTGCAAATTTTTTTGCTGAGTCCAATTATACAATGGCGCCCATGTTTTGAGGCATCTCAGGTTCTATTTTTCAGTAGCGGTCTTTTCCGTGGGACCATGATTTCTTGAGCATACCTTATGCAAATCACTCTAGTTGCAGTTTGAGCCATGTACGCTCATTCATGGTGTGCATTGGGTTGCAGTGGATGATTTATAGGGCATTTGGATGCATTGCGATCCTTATTGGATGCGCTGATAGGCCCAGTTTGCCTTGTGGGATGCTATTTTTTATGGACACTTTGCACATGGATGGTATTTTATGTTGAGGGACAGCTTTGACACATTGCAAGTGATGCACTGATAGTGCTATGCTCTCTTGGATGAGATATTATTGATGCATATGCCAGTGGACGGTGTTTATGCTTGAGCCATTTGGCACTTATTGGCATTTTGGATTGCCATTGTAGTTGACATTTTCTTTTGGGCCAGATTTGCTCATATGGATGCATAGTACATGCATATGATTCAGCTGCATCTTTGATGCTTTCAGCTTTGAGTTTTGGTGATATTTCAGTCTATTATGGCAGACACATTTGGGTGCACTTGGTATTTGGTGTGATTCTCTCTTACAGACACTAGCATTTGGGATTTTGCTTTATTTGCATCATGGCATCCTCTTCCATGTCTGAAAAGGAGTTTTTCAGCATTAAAAAGTTTGATGGGACAAACTTTTCTTTGTGGAAAGAACAGATAAGAGATGTGCTTATTCAAAAGAAGCAGATTAAACCCTTGGCAGGAATTGAAGCTAAGCCTACAAATATGTCCGAGAATGATTGGAATGAGTTGGATGCATTAGCAAAGTCTACTATTAGACTTCATCTTGCAGAGTCAGTTTATTTCACAGTAGTAAATGAGAAGACTACGGAAGATTTGTGGAAGAAACTGTGTGCCACTTATGAGAAGGAAATTGCCTCTAATAAAGTTTACCGCATAAAGAGGTTGTTTGAGCTGCAGATGAAGGAAGGGGTCTCCATTGCTTCTCACTTGAATGAATTCAATATTATTTTCAGCCAGCTTCATGCTCAAAAGATGAATTTTGATGCAAAGATTAAGGCAATATTTCTCTTATGTTCATTGCCATCCTCATGGGATACCTTCCGTACAGCTGTCAATAACTCTACACCTAGTGGAGTACTAAAATTTGATGATGTTGTGGGTAGCTTGTTGGCCGAGGAGATTAGACGGAAGTCTATGGACGGCAATAAGCAGGATGCAGCCTTAAATGTGCAAAGGGGTAGATCATAGTTCAAGGGGAAGTCCCAAGAAAGAGGGAAGTCTCGTAGCAAATCCAGGGCATGGAACATTGAGTGTTACCACTGTGGCAGGAAGGGCCATATGAAAAAGGATTGCTACAAGCTAAAAAGAGAGCAAAAGGATAAGAAAAAGAATGCAAATTGGGGTGCAAATCAGAAGGAAGAGAGTCCAAGGGAGGACAAAGGAAAAGTGAAGATTGAGGAGATCAATGCAGTCACACATGATAGTGACAATGACGTTATCTTCATTTCTAATTTATCTGCAGAGTTGCTTACCACTTCAGATGATGCATATTCCCAAGATTGGATTTTGGATTCTGGTGCTTCATTCCATGTTACTCCCCATAGGAAATGGTTCTCCACTTATGACAGTGGAAAGACAAGTTGTGTGCATCTTGGAAATGACTATGCATGTGACATAGTCAGAGCAGGTGACATAAAGTTTTCTTTTGCAAATGGGTCTGCATTTATTTTGAAACATGTGAGACATGTGCCTAAGTTGACCAAGAGTCTTATTTCAGTGGGTTAGCTAGATGATGCTAGTTTTCACACCACTTTTGGCTTTTAGAGTTGGAAAATTTAGAAGGCTCTATGCTTTTGGCTAGGGGTGCCAAGTGTGGGACTTTGTATCCCTTACATGTATCAGGGGTATTTGATCATGTTGTTGCAATAACTGAGCATCCAAGAACTTCTTTATGGCATTCTCGGTTGGGCCATATGAGCCAAAATGGGATGAAACTCTTATGCCGTTAGGGTTACGTACCGCATTTGAGTTTCTTTGACTTTGAATTTTGTAAGCACTGTCTCTACGGGAAGCAGACTAAATCAGCCCATAAAAGAAGGCAAAAGAAAGAGTTTGAAAAGCTTGATTTGGTGCATTCAAATGTACGTGGTCCCATGCCTACACGGTCATTAGGCAAGGCTGAATACTATGTGACATTCATTGATGATGCAACTAGGAAAGTGTGGGCTTATGCTATAGCTTGGAAGAGTGATGTGTTCCAGGTATTTCAAAAATGGCTGGCCTTGGTTGAGAATCAGTCAGGTAGAACGCTTAAATGCCTACGGACTGACAATGGTGGAGAGTATCTCTCTCATGACTTTCAGCATTTTTGTGATACACATGGGATTAGGAGGGAGCTCACATGCCCTCGTACTCCAGAGCAAAATCCAGTTGCAGAAAAGATGAACCATACCATTCAAGAAAGGTTGCAATGCATGCTTTCCAATGCAAGTTTTTCTGGTGGTTTTTGGGCTGAGGCAATGAAGACTACAGTGCATATGATCAATAGATCACCTAGTAAGAGTTTGGATGGTGGTATTCCTGAAGAGGCATGGAGTGGCAAGAAGCCCTCTTACTCTCATTTGCATATATTTGGGTGTTAGGCATATGCACATGTGCCAAAAGAGCTTCGAAAGAAGCTAGATCCTAAGTCTAAGAAATGCATCTTTCTGGGTTATGGTGAAAGTGGAGAGATGGGCTATCGTCTCTGGGATCTAGAAGCAAAGAAGATCATAATAGCCATGATGTAGTCTTCAATGAGAAGAAGATGCGTAAGGCACCCATGAGGGATGTGGAAATGAGAAGAATCACTTTCCAGGATGTGAATCCACCTACATATGTTGATAGACAACAAGCTGTCCATGCACCAAATGGGCAAGAAATGGTACCACCACTGATTGCAAGGAGCCTTCTTGCTACAGAGAGGCTATGATGCATGAGGATAAATGCAAGTGGGAGTATGCTATGCAATCAGAGATGAGTTCACTTATGAAGAATAAGACTTGGGACTTGGTTTCTTTGCCACATGGAAAGAAAGCATTGCCATGTAAATGGGTCTACAAGATGAAGGTCACAGGTGATGATGTGCCTAGGTACAAGGCCCATTTGGTCACTAAGGGGTTCAAGCAAGAAAAGGGTGTGGACTTTGATGAGATATTCTCTCGGGTTGTGAAGATGACCACACTTAGATGCATGCTTGGACTAGTGGCATCAGAGGATATGGAGCTTATGATGGATGTCAAGACAGCTTTCTTGCATGGGGATTTGCATGAGGAAATTTACATGGTGCAGCCGGAAGGCTTTGAAGAAAAGGGCAAAGAGCATTTAGTTTGTATGCTGAAGAAGAGTCTCTATGGTCTTAAGCAAGTGCCTAGAGAATGGTATCAAAAGTTTGATGCTTTCATTTGGTCCCAGGGTTTTAGGAGTGAAATTGATCACTGCCTCTACACTAAAAGGGATAAGGATAATCGCTTGATAATCTTGGCACTATATGTGGATGATATGCTATTGGCTAGCAAGAATACTTATGAGCTAGATGCATTAAAGGCCAAGTTGCATGAGGCCTTTGATATGAAGGATTTGGGACTTGCAGGTCATATTCTTGGTATGCACATCACGCGTGATCGGAGTAGGAAACTCCTTTGGCTTTCACAAAAGGAGTATGTTAGAAAAGTATTGCAGCATTTCAATATGGAGGGGGGGAAGGCAGTTAGTACTCCATTGCCTCCATATGTGAAACTGAGTCATACAAATAGTCCCAAATCAGATGAGGAGAGGGCCATGATGGCCAAGGTTCCTTATGCATCAGCAGTTGGGAGTCTTATGTATGCTATGATAGCTACTAGACCAGACATTGCATTTGCAGTGGGAGTTGTTAGCCGGTATATGGCTAATCCAAGAAAGAGGCATTGGAAGGCAGTTAAGTGCATCATGAGGTACATGAAGGGTACTAAGGAGATGTGCATCTGCTTTGGTAAAGGAGACATGTGTGTACTTGGGTACACAGATTCAGACTATGCAGGGCATGTGCATAGTAGAAGATCCACTTCTGGCCATGTGTTCACCTTTGCAGGTGGTGCAGTGTCATGGATATCTCGCGCACAGAAGTACGTTGCTTTGTCTACCACAGAGGCTGAGTATGTTGCAGCCACAGAAGGTTGCCAGGAGGCTATATGGCTTGATCGGCTAGTGGGAGATTTGGGGATTCATACAGGTGTACCAACATTGCATATTGATTCCATGAGTGCTATTCAGCTAGCACAGAATCCGGTCTTTCATGCAAAGACCAAACACATTGAGGTCAGGTACCATTTCATCAGGGAGGTACTTGAGGACAAGCGCATAGTGCTTGTCAAGGTTCATACAGATGATAACCCTATAGATATGCTGACGAAGAGTCTACCTAGTCAGCGGTTTGAGTATTGTCATGTATTGATGGGCATTGGATAGTTTACTCACTGGTTGTTATCCCTTAAAGGCACATTGTCCTTTAAGTGGGAGGTTGTGGGGGTTACAGGTCATAGTGCCTTTACCCCAGTTATGTACAATACTCAAACACATATGTAAATGAATGAAAAGGAAGATTAGGGTGGTTATGCACCCACCAAAACTTGTGTGGCTCTCTGTCTCTCTCTCTCCCTCTTCCATTCTTGCTTCCATTGAGAGCACTCTCACCCTTTAATAGCCATGTTCTTGTACTCTTTTTTAACAGCATCAATATTCTCAGTAATTCCAGCCAAAACTGCCCACATTTGAAATGTGATGGGCTATAATGCTTAAGTCATTGAGTGACCACAATTTATGGTCCACCTAATGTGCAAATTTCCCTTCTAATACCCTTCTTGAGATAAGGGGATTAACTAAAATATCCTTAATATTAAGAGCCAAAGTGTCTCGTGCAAGGAATTCCTACATAAGGACATTTCTCTCTTCTTGAGATAAAGTGTCAAAAGGAATCAGAGAGTGTAATTTTGTAGAAAAATGTGTAACCGTGGCATTACATTTCCTTCCTCCAATATTATCGAAAAGATACTCCGCATTGTGGTAGCGATAAAAAGATTTAATTACCCCATCAGATTTTCTCTTATATTCCTCAGACTGTGATTCATCATTGGAAATGATCTTACCAATAACCTTTGATAGCTTTTGTATAGTGGAAAGGGCATTGTCAGAAGATTTTGTAGAAAGTTCCCAGATGCGGCACCAATCTAAAATAGTAGTTGTGGTTCTCTGGATCAACAGAAAGCAAACCCTTGTCAAGTTGTTGGATGAATTTATGAATTTCTTTGCTAGAAATAATAGATAAAAAAGCCTTGGACCCCAATGGAAGGAGCCAAAAGGGGATCAATATAGCCCATTTTGTGTAGATCATCATGCCAAGTATAGTCCTGTGACATATGGACAAAGAAAGAAAAAGAAAAAGATAGGATAAATGGATGCCAATAGATGAGCGTTATCCTCCCTTCTCCATCCCCTAGGTGTGTGTGTGCAATTTCAAGACAAACATTATCCATCTTAGACTAATCGATCAAGACAATTTCTGATAAGATAATCTGTACATAGAAAGTTTATGGAAAAAACATGTAATTTTGCTCAATTGTAAATACCGAATGATATTGAAGGAGCTCCACTCACCTACATCCATCCACAACAAGGACAAGTCAAAACAAGAACCTTAGATTGTGGGACTGTAGGCTTCAAAGCACAGCTCCACTTGTTATCGATGTCACAACACCATAAGATATTAATAATAGCAAAACTTATCAACCTTGGATGGTGGTGCATCGTGTGGCACCCCAATGTTTGAGTCACAGGTATCCAAATTCTCCATGTACTTCTCTTTCTAGAACTGGCATTATACAAATTCCCCAATATGGTGTCATGAGAAAATTCCTTTCATAATTTATAAGGTATCCTCACCAGAAGAAAAAATGGTTAAATAGTCAACACACCAATACATAAAGACTATGATCATCATAATATAGGGTTATATCCCTATGTAGAAGCCATAGTTGCCCTTTGTAAAAATGCTTCTTTTTACTAAGGTATTTGTTTCCTTTTCTTCTCATAAAGTGACGGTAAGAAATTCTCACATCATATCACACACATAGATTCAAAACACCATTTTGGGAGTAATTACATGGCCCAAGCATTTTATAGCCAATCATATATAGGATGGAAAGATAGGCAAGCCTTGGTGAAGATAGACACGTCTTGGTGAATTAATACCCTATGTATAAAGCCTCCTTGCATTCATATATATGACTATATAAGCACTTTTTTTTTTGTATAAGAATTGCTCTCATATACGAGGGGCAATGGGTGATAGTGCCAATCATGCTAATGAATGTTATTTAAAACTTATAGAGGTAAGCATATTTTCAAATATATTGATCAAGAAACATCATGAGCCACCTCAGTAAACATTGAGCTACGTATATGGAGCTGAAAAAGATATATAAAATTTGACCTTTGATTTTAGATACTTACCACGGCCTTTCAAGGTGTCGACCCGTGAGTATGTGGTCTTGGAGGCTGTTAATGGCTCTTGTATGTACCAAACACTCTCTGTATTCTTGCTAGCTTTCATAGTATCAATGCTTTGATCTGTAGAGGTAGGACGTCCTTTGCACAAATCATAGTGGCATGAGTATACTGAATAAGGTTTTTACCTCTTACCTCAATGTCTTTGATCAATGTGGTTGTATGCGCTCTACCACTATTCTTTGCTGAAGCTTTTTGCCTATCTCGCCATCTCTCATGAGTTAGAATAGTAGTGGAAGATTCGAGCCAAGTTGAATAACACACTATTCAAAATTTTTGGACTTGTGTAAAGTCCAATTTGAGAAATGGACTAAAAAACAGTCCAAAAATTTTGAATATACTAGTAATGTTGTTTTTTAACTAGATTTGCCAACTCAAAACAAAAGATTTAATGATTTTAAACTAGATTTGCCAACTCAAAACAAAAGATTTGCCAACTCAAAACAAAAGATTTAATGATTTTTAACTAGATTTGCCAACTCAAAACAAAAGATTTAATGATTTTGAACTAGATTTGCCAACTCAAAACAAAAGATTTAATGATTAAGTACTAAGAACATCAATGCATAACCAAATCTCTTACAAAGGTGGTCTACATAAACATCTTCATAACTTCACAAAAATCTCTTACAAAGTGGTCTACATAAACATCTTCATAACTTCTTGTGAATTGAGCAACTATCACCTAAGAACATCAATACATGACCAATAATAGATGACCAATTCTCTTACAAAGTGGTCTACATAAACATCTTCATAATCACCTAAGAACATCAATAGATGACCAATAATAGATGACCAATTCCCTTGGAAAGGTGGTGTAAATAAACACCTTTATGTATAAGTGGTGTGCACACACCTTTATGACCATTTCTTTTAGAAAGGTGGTGTACATAAATCCCTTCGAAAGGTAGTGTAGATAAATCCTTTTATGTGTAAGTAGTGTACATATACACCACACTTGGTATTAAAAAACACCGTTAAGTATAAAATGGCCCTCATAAACAATCTTTATACACAATAATGAGAGCAATTCAAAAAAGTAGTAAAGTTTTTATTAGATATTAGCTTTACATAGAAGTTCAAAACTTGTGATTACAAAGCCGTTAGCCAACATGTTACTCAGTACCAATGTCCTCAATGCCAGGCCCTTGACTACCGGGGTCCTAACTAATAGGCTGCTCTAAGACTAGAGTCTCAGTAGCAAGGTCCTTACTAGTTTGCTCTTCAGTTCCAAGCACCTGACTAGTAGGCTGCTCTAGAGTCTCATGACCAAGTTCTTGGTAAGTAGGGACCTGGCTACTAGGTTCCTGACTAGTAGGGTGCTCTGGAGTCTGTAAGGTCATGGTTGAAGAACCATCTATGCCTCCTGGTAACTCCTCCTGGTCATGCTTTGCCTCGTCCATACCTTCTTTGAGTAAGGCTTCCTTGCTTGATCCACTTGCCTGTCCCTTCACCCAAGATCGATCCACTTGCCTGTCCTTCATCCAAGATCAAGGGTGCCTTCCTCACTTTTAATTTTAAGGGAAGTGCTTCCACCTCTTTAGCCTTACCTTTACCTATGACGTGCTGTACTACTGTAACTTCTTGCTGCCGCGAACCTTCTCGTATGATGAGTGGAACCTCCTTGACTCTAGTTGACAATTGATCACCCTTATTCTTTGTGCGGATTTCTTCTTGCCGTAAGTCATCGGATGCAGAGCTTTCATCCTCATCATCACCTGAGCTAGAATCATCACCCTCAGACTCACTACCCTCTTCTTTGACATTTTCCTCCTCAAAGAAAGTAGTGCAACTGTAATATGTGTCAAAGAACTCAATTTGATGGGGGGTATCAATGACATTTACATTTTTACCTTGGCGTAGCAATTTCTCAGCAGCAAAACCCATTCGATACAATGCTACTTCCCACCCATCATTCAATAAATTCTTTGTCATCTCTAGTATCACATCAGGATCCATCGGCTTTCTGTAATCCACCATTGCTGCATCAAGCTTAACCTTATGGTCCTCAAAGTAATGAAGCTCGAGAGTCTTTAAAGGAGAGATTACCACCACCCCTCGATAAGAAGCACATTAAGAAAGGCTGCAAGACTTGAATGGCAGTGCCTTCCAAGACAGTCATATGACTACGCAGGACTATACCATGGTATACTTTTGAAAGTAAATACCCAAATGAAGATGTCAAACTCGCATATAGGGCATCCCTTTGTGATTCTGTCACGAACAGGACCAACGTTGATCTTTTCTTATCTGCCATAGGACCTTCAACAATAAACCGCACAAGTTCAACTATCCGTGACACTGCAAGGTCTTGCAATTCATCTATGACAAATACGCATGGCTTCTCCCAAGCATGACCGCTCATTGTTATGAAATGCTCCGTATCAATGCCATTGATGTGTGCAAATTTTGTATCATTATCTGATAGCAGGATATCATAAGAGAAGCTGAATGGAGAACCATCATCTAAACCACCAATTGCTCTACCTTGGGTACTGGACTACAAGGCCTTTTTCTTAATGTCCATATATTCTGTCTCAACAACCTTTGGCATTTTAGCTCTTAGATCCTTTGATGGTGTGGCATCTGCATCCATTGAAGCCAACCACTTTCTAGCCCATGTCTTATCAAGGAGTTGACCTAGGCTAAGTGCTTTCTTCTTATCCACATCAATTGACTTGCCAGCTAACTCATCATCAGATTTCAATAAAAATAATAGTGCCGAGAGAGCAGCCTCACTTTGAATCATTCGGGTGACCACTTCATCTAAGTTGCTATGCTTGCTCTTCTTTCCAAAGAAGCAGTCACCACTTAGGATCTTCTTGCATACTTCTTCTGTTATTGCATCTGGAACAACAAACCTTAAAGCTCCCCACCAAACAATAGACATCGGTTTCTTTATTTCTTTCCTCTGAGTTGCAATGTGCTCTGGTGCCTCAAAGGATATCTTTCCTGTTTCATATGCTTGGCAAACATCCATGATGCTTTGAAACACTGAGTCCTCACGGAAGACAATGCAGGTAACATCCCTGTATCTTGCAACGGCGGTGTTCAAATCCTTTGCCTCAACCTTATTACCTGGTATGCCTTGCGTATTGCTTACAACACCTTTCAAGCATCTATAGAACCGAGTCCTCTTTGCCATGTACTCCGATGTAGGTCTCTTGTCCTTCACTGTTTGTGGCTTTCCACAGCCCATCCATAACTCCCTTGCCTTTATCAAGATCTCAGAAAGAGAAGAGCTTTTTTTCAACCTAAATGGAGTAGAATTCAGCCTCTCTGATTCTAGAATGTACTTCGAGTCATCATTAAATATGCATATATGACAAATGACCCGTTGAAGCTTTTCCATCCACTCAATCTGTGGCAAGTTTCCTTTTCTTCCCTCATCAAGGGCGATCCTGCAAGCCTCACAAAAGTGTTGCCCATCAATGGGCTCAAACCTGCATCTTTCTAAGAATCTATTCTTTGCCAGCATGTATCTCTTCTCGATGTCACTCCCATATCGGCTTTGGTACAAAGCCTCTCCACGAACAAAGTCACTCCTTCTAAAGTTCTCAAAAGCATCAAGAAAGTCCACGCGCTTTTGAAATGTGACATTAGGCAATGTAGGATCATCTTCTTGAAGTCTCTTAAACGCCATAGGACGAAGAGCGATATTAGTGGCAACGGGAGTTCTGGTTTTCCTTGTATCTTCATACAATTTGCGTGCAAATATCTTATCGAGCTTTCTTTGATTTGTGAACAATGAAGCTCGATCAATAAGCATTGTGGCCACGCTGAATTGTGAAAATCCCCAAATGTATCCCTCATCCTCTGGAGGATGTAAGTCCGCCACACTTATAGAAAAGTCTTCGAGACTTGTATCTTCTTCTTGCTGATCTTTCTCTTCATCGCTATCCAATTTTTTGCCTGGTTTTAAATAGCCTGCACTTGAGCGATCTCCACGTGGAGTAGGAGTTATTTTTCTCTCTTTTTGGGAATAGCTATAGCACTTGAGTCTGCTCCACGATCACTCCTTCTTGTTCCTGTAGTTGCAGCAGTCGATGGCGTAGGTACAGTTGGAGATACTGTAGTTACACTTGTTGGAGTTACCGGAGTTACCGCCACAGATATTGACGGTACTTGAGGGCTATATGTTATAGATGGCATACTTAGTGCTGCTGAAGGTTCAACACCACCACTTGGAAATGCATCCCACATTTTCTTCAATGCTTCTAAGGCATTAAGTAATTCTTGGTATCCCTCAATTGAATCTGGTAATGGCTTCAAGAAGTGCTTCGGAGTAACTCATAACTTGTAAACCACCTCGTCATTCTTTCCTTGGCACACAATTTCTATCAAATTGTTTTCTTTAATATTGATGTTTGATACCATGCCACCATTTCTTATTGCCTCTGCAGAATATTTCGGGCTTGATATGTTCTCTGAAGTGATCACCAAAAAATACTTTGATTTGCGCTCCATAAAATACCAAGCATGTTCAAGGTATTTGAAAGACACCTTGGAACCAAAACTGGAAGCCATGGAAGCTATAGTTTTCTGAAAAACAATCAAAAATATAAAATGAGAAATACAATGATTTTCAAACTCAAAATATTAAATAAATTTTTAATTAAATATTCTTTTAAGTTTTATTTATTTTTAATTTTTAAAATAAATTTTTTTTCTTTTTTAATTATTTTATTTTAAAGGACGTAGGAAAGTGCGGGGAAGGGGGAGCGGGAGGGGACGGGACGGGAGGGGACGACGGCGGGGACGAGGAGGGGGCATGGGACAAGGGAGAGACGGCTCGGGCGGGGAGGGGGAGGCGAAGGGGCATTGCTGCCCCGCAACAGGTGAGCCCCTCCCCCTCCCCGCCCGCGCTCCCTCCCTCCCCTTACCCTACGCCCCTTTCCCTCTCCACAATCACCACTTGCCTGTCATCTTGCGATGTGCCCGCCACCTTGCGATGTCCCCCTACCCGCCCCTCGCCCTCCCACGCCCACCTCTTCCCTCCGCCCGTCCCCTTCCCTCCCCACGCACCCCCTTCCCTTCCCCTTGCCCCTCCCCTTGCCCTCCCCCGCACCTGTTGCGCATGCAACAGGTGAGGGGGGCGACCCTGCCCTCCCCGCACCCCCCCCTCCCCTTCCCCCTCCCCTCGCCCGCCGCCCCTCCCCTCGCCCCCCCTCCCCCTTGCCCCTCCTCCCTCGCCCTCGCCCACTTGCCCTTCCCCCTCCCCTCGCCCTCGCCTGCCCCCCCTCCCCTCCTCCCCCCATCCCCGCCCCACTCCCCCTTGCCCCTCCCCCCCACGCCCCCCTCCACGCCCTCCGCTCGCCCCCCCCTCGCCCCCCCTACCCCACCACGCCCCCCCACACCCTCCGCCCGCCCCCCCTTTGCCCCCCCTACCCCCCCACGCCCCCCTACCCCCCCACGCCCCTCCCCTCCCCGGCCCTTGCCCGCCCCCTCGCCCCTCGCCCCCCCTCCCCTTCCCGCGCTCCCCCCACCCCCCCCTTCCCTCCGCCCCTCCCTCGCCCCCCCTCGCCCCGCCGCCCCCCCTCGCCCCCCATGCCCCCCCCCCACGCCCTTCGCCCGCCCCCCCCTTGGATGTGTGGTGAGGAGGGGAGGGGCTAGGGAAGGGGGGGGCGGGGGGAGTGGCGAGGGAGGGGGCCCCCCTCCCCTCCCCGGCCCTCGCCTGCCCCCCCCTCCCCTCGCCCCTCGCCCCCCCTCCCCTTCCCGCGCTCCCCCCACACCCCCCCCTTCCCTCCGCCCCCCAACCCCCCGCCCCCCCGCGCGCCCACCCCCACCCTCCCCTCCACCCGCCCCACGTCCCCCCCCGCGCGCCCGCCCCCCCTCCCCTCCGCCCTCCCCACGTCCCCCCCCCCGCACGCCCGCCCCCTTCCGTCGACGGCAGGGGGCGGGCACGCGGGGGGGGCGTGGGGAGGGCGGAGGGAAGGGGGGCAGAGGGGTCGACGGCAGGGGGCAGGGGCGGGGGGGGCGTGGGGAGGGCGGAGGGAAGGGGAGGGAAGGGGGCGGAGGGGAGGGAAGGGGGGGGCGGAGGGGTCGACGGCAGGGGGCCGGGGAGGGAAGGGGGGGCGTGGGGAGGGCGGAGGGGAGGGAAGGGGGGGCGGACGACAGGGAGGGGGAGGGTGGAGGGAGGGGGCCAGAGGAAGGGGGAGCGACGAAAAGCAGCAGGGGGAAGGGAAGGAAGGGGGCAGGAGGAGGGAAGGAGGAGGGAGCAGGAAGGGGGAGGGGAAGGGGCCTTGAGGAGGGAGGAGAGGGGAAGGGGAAGGGAAGGGAAGGGAAGGGAAGGGAAGGGAGAGGAGAAGCGGGAGGAGAGGGGAAGGGAGGGGAAGGGGAGGGGAGAGAGGAAGTTGGAGAAGAGGGAGGGAGGGAGTACCTAAGTGGAGAGGTGGTGGAGCTCCAGGAGAGTTGTGAGAGAGAATAAGAGAGTTGTGAGACAAAATGAGGAGAAGTAGAGTTTTATAGGAAATGGATAGCTTTTAGGTCAAGTCAACTTTTTTTAGTTCTTTTAGGTTCACTATAAGTAGAACATTCTTCATTCTCTCTTTCATTCAAAGATCATTCGTTTACACTCCACGCTTCTCTCCTCTCATCAACCTGTTGCAGGATTCGCAAAAATTTTCAAAATGTTGCAAGAGGTGAGTTCATTTCTAACCTATTGCGTACGCAAGAACTTCTAAGAATCAAGTTTTTATAAATTTGAATTTTTTTTCAAATCCGATCTTTTTCTCAAAAACTTGTGTGTACGCAACAACTTAAAAAACCATTTTAAGCATTAAATCTTTTTTTCCACAAATTTTCCTCTTTAACTCAAACTCTCACAACCCCTCCCTACCTATTGTGTACGCAACAACTTCAAAACAAAACTTAACACTCAAACCCTACCTATTGCATACGCAACAACTTCAAAACAAAATTTAATCATAAATCTCTCAAAAAAACTCATCAACCAAAAAAAACAATCTATTACAAATTTCTCTCTCAACCTCAAAGCCACTCAAACCTCCCTACCTATTGCGTACGCAACAACTCCAAAACAAAATTCAATCATAAATCTCTCCAAAAAACTCCTTTAAAAAAAAAAACAATCTATAACATATTTCTCTCTCAACCTCAAAAGCACTCAAACCTCCCTACCTATTGCGTACGCAACAACTTCAAAACAAAATTTTATCACAAATCCTCCAAAAAACTCTTCTCACTACACTTATCTACAAATATCTCTATCAACCTCAAAACCACTCAAATGTCCTACCTATTGCGTATGCAACAACTTCAAAACAAAATTTAATCATAAATCTTTTCAAAAAACTCTTCTCACTACACTTTATTAATATAAGAAATCCATTTATAATATTTTTACCCCATAATATAATAAATTTTTATTAACTAATGTTAAAATATAATTTTGCTAAAAATATATATTATTAATCTATAAATTAATATAAATATTATATAATTATTATATAAATAAATATATAAATACATTAATTTAAGAAAAAAGTTGAAAGAAGATCTTCTAGCATATGTGCTTTATATAATACTTAGTCTTAAAACAATGAAGAATTAGTAAATATATTGCTCTTCTATACATTATTAACTTAAAAACTAATATAAATATAAATTAATTATTATATAAATTTAAATAAATATATAAATAATTAATATTATACATTAATAACATTTAAAATTATGTAGATTATATACTAATAATCTTTCAATTTTAAAAAGTAGTCAATAAAAGAATTAAATTAATTTTAAAATTAAGAAAATATTAAAATTTACACACTTACTTTTAGCATGTATGCTTTTATTCCATGTGTATAATACTTGTTAGTTAGTCGAAAAATGAAAAATTAGATAATGTATTTGTAAGGTAGGTATTTAAAACCATAGAATCTAGAAGACTACACTATCATTGCATCCATATCATTTTTTTACTTTAGTAACCATCAGATATCCATGATTCCATGTGTATAATACTTGTTAGTTAGTCAAAAGAATGCAAAATTAGATAATGTATTTGTAAGGTAAGTATTTAAAACCATAGAATCTAGAAGACTACAGTATCATTGCATCCATATCATTTTTTTTACTTTAGCAAGCACCAGATATCCATGGTATCCATTATATGGAATACATATTTCTTAGAATGTCCATGATATGGAATATATATTTCTTCGAATATTTCTTATCAAATACTTTTTCATTTCTTCTCATACACCATGCACTTGTTCCTAATCAGTGTGCATACATCACTTCTTCGAATCGGTGTGCTTTTAGCCTATGTACTTGTTCCTAATCAGTAGGATACTTTGAGTAGGTAGGCTTGTAACTACTTAAAGTAAAGCCTTTGCAAAGGATCGTACCTTTTGATACACCATGCAACATGAATGTAAAAAAATATGAATCGGTGTGCTTTTAGCCTATGTGCTTGTCCCTTATCAGTAGGATACTTTGACTAGGTAGACTTATACTTACTTAAAGTAAAGCCTTTGCAATGTATCGTACCTATAAACAAAACACTTTGGAAAGCATAACATATAGTCTATATATATCTAAACTAAATACTTTAGAATGCATATTTTATATAGTCTATATATCTTAAATCTTACACCCTAAATCTTAAATCCTAAAGTTTCCTAAATCTTAGGTTATATAATCTAAGCTCTTAAACTTATATAATAGTTATAATCCCTAAACCTTAAATCCTAATCCCTATAACTTAAATTCTAAAACCTAATTTTCAATTCTAAACCCTAGATTCTACACTCTAAGCTCATGATCTTATATACTAAACCTCAAAACCTAAATCCTAAACCCTAAAACAATAATCATAAACCCTAAAAGCTAAACCCTAAACCCTAAACCCGGAATCCTAAACCCTAAACCCTAAAAATATAATCATAAACACTAAACCCTAAACACTAAATCTTAAATCCTAAGCCCTAAATCCTTAACCCTAAATACTAAACCCTAAAATACAATCAAAATTTTATGATTTTTCTCGATTTGTGCAACATCGTAAGATGAGAGTTAATTTAGTGGCAAAGTACCCCTCTCCCTCTCTCTTCCCTTCACCCCTCCCCCTTCCAATCCAAATCACAAATTAGGTGCTTCTCTCTTTTCTCCCCCTCCCATTTCCACCACCCCCTTCCCCCCCCCCCCCTCCCCCCTCCATCTCCACCACCCCTTCCCCCTCCCCCAACCTGTTGCTCAAGCAACAGGTTGGGGGGTATATCCGACATGTTGCACAAATCAAGAAAACCTGTTGCTCAACCAACAGGTTGGGGGATATATCCGACATGTTGCACAAATCAAGAAATTCTTAATTTGTGCAACATGTCGGATATACCCCCCAACCTGTTGCTTGAGCAACAGGTTGGGGGTATATCCCCCAACCTGTTGCTCAAGCAACAGGTTGGGGAGTATATTATACCCCCAACCTGTTGCTCAAGCAATAGGTTGGGGGTATATCCAATCTGTTGCACAAATCAAGAAAATTCTCGATTTGTGCAACATGTTGGATATACTCCTCAACCAGGTTGGGGGTATATCCAACCTATTGCACAAATCAAGAAAATTCTCGATTTGTGCAACATGTTGGATATCCCCCAAGCAACAGGTTGGAGGCCTGTTGTTGGATATATCTCCCAACCTGTTGGGGGTATATCCAACCTGTTGCACAAATCTAGAAAATTCTAGATTTGTGCAACAGGTTGGATATACCCCCAACCGGCCTCCAACCTGTTGCTTGGGGGATATATCCAACTACTGCTCAACCTTGCACAAATCAAGATTTTTCAGTTGTAGGTTGGATATATTTCCCAATTGTATATCAAATTGTTGCACAAATAAGAAAAATTCTTGATTTGTGCAATAAGTTGGATATATCCCCCAACCTCTTGCTTGATATATCCAACCGGTTGCTCAAGCAACAAGTTGGGGGATATATCCAACCTATTGCACAAATTAAAAAAATTCATTAAATTTTGGTTGTATTTTAGGGTTAAGGTTTAGGGTTTAAGATTTAAGATTTAGGGTTTAGGATTTAAGATTTAGGGTTTAGGATTTAGAGTTTAGGGTTTAAGGTTTAGGATTATTGTTTAGGAGTTTAGGATTTAGGGTTTAGGAATTAAATGTTTAAAGTTTAGGATTTACAGTGGTTAAGATGTTTTGGTATTAATTATTTAAAGTTTAGGATGTAGGGTTTAGGTTAATGCCTTCTCTGCTAGTTTTGATATAGAAGTTATTAAGTAATAATAAGCTCAATGATTATTTATTAAATGTTCATTTTGAGTTGCTAATTTACTTTTATACATAAAATAGGTATTCACCCTAACAGAGGGTATGGATGTGGTGTTATATAAGAAGAATGAAGTGGTGGCTTTTGGACGAATTCATAGTCTTGATCCTATGAATGTGTGTCATTTTCAACGTTGTGGTGAGAGAAGATGTGTAGTGATAATCACCAACGTTGTAAATCCTGAAGTACATTTAAAATATCCACATGGAGACTTTGAAACATTGGGAGATATCTTACAATGTGCCATATTTGATATGCAAGCACACAGAACACTCTGGGACCAAGACGAAATTGTTCCAAAGACATACTTTCAAGATATTAAGAAAACTTATATCCAGGGGGAAAAAGTACAGATGTTATCTCGCTCCGGAGAAGTTTTAGCAATTGGCAACTTTAAGGGCTATACTCAGAGTTTTCTCTATATAGTGGAGATAATTAAGTTTACCAGTGCAGGTGTCATTCAAAATGCAATGGAAAGTACTTCACAATTAGACGTCCATAATAATACGTCTCAACTACAAGTTCATAGTACTTGTAAATGGGGGTTAGCTTTCTTGAAATCAAGTTTGCCCAAGACAGTTTCCTTCAATGTCATGGAAGACACAACAGAATATTATCAGAAGAAAAAGACTATAACACAAATGGGATCCAAATTGATAAGAAGCTATAGTAGTAATCAAGAGTATCATAGTGGCATGCTCACAGGTATCGAGGACATTATAGTAACAGATGTTGATGTAGAAAAGGTTTCTTGTGTTGCAAGTGACTCAAATATACTCACTGGTATAGAAGACTTGTCTTGTGTTGCAAGTGACTCGAACAGGCTCACTGGTATAGAAGACTTGTCATGTGTTGCAAGTGACTCGAACAGGCTCACTGGTATAGAAGATTTATCATGTGTTGCAAGTGACTCGAACAGGCTCACTGGTATAGAAGACTTGTCTTGTGCTGCAAGTGACTCAAACATGCTTATTGATATAAAAGACAGAAGATGTGTTGAGAATAATAAGATGGGACCACAAAGAAAAATACACGCAAAGATCAATGGGATAAGTGATGCAATAACAGGAATTGATGATATTAGTGACAATGATCATGATGTTACCACTCGAATACAAGGCAAAAGGGGCAGAGAATCTGAGAATATTGTTGCTAGCATGCCAGAGAATATAGATGGGAGAATCTTGAGTTACGAAGGAGAAACAATTCAACCACAAGATTCAAGAGGCATTGGCAACAAATTGACATCAATGAACATGTTGACCAGATTGCCATTTCCAAGATATTATAAGGTATCAAATAATTCTCAAGCCTACACAGCATTTGATTATAAAGATGAAGATTTAAGGGAAATGGATTCGAGGTTTGATGGTCTTACAACTAGAAAACGCAAGACACTATTTACAAAAAGAAAGTATGTGAGTGTGAAGAGGCGAAGAATCATGGCATCAATTCCAGAACCAAAGAGACATGTGATGCTATCCGAGGAGAATATGGAAAGGATGCTTATGCGAGTTTGTTGCAAGAGACTTTGCATTAGAAAAGTTGGGAAAGATGATTGTGCAGCCATACGCCTTGGTATTTGGAGTAAGACAGCGCCTAATAGACATAACTATCTTCTTCAAGAGTTTTCATGCTTTCTTCATCAAGGCACTAATCAAGATTTGAGCACAGGACACTGTAAACCTAGATTGAAACCCATGGTTAATGGGAGACCCATTTGCAATCAAGGATATCAATGGTTAACTGGACTATCACATGGCACATATTGGACCATCTGGGCATAGGTGAAAGAAAAAGTTATTCATACAATTCATGGAAATACCTACAAGCTTAAATGCCATGGAAGCACCATGAATGCAACCGCAACATTAAAGCAAGTTCTCGAAGACCATGCATTACCACAGCCTCATCTTCAACAAACAATGCTAGATGGACGTGTCGAATGCCAACAACATCTTCCTTTGGGAATGACAAAGAAGGTCGTCCTAGAGACTGTCAATAAAACTTTACAAGACAGAGACGAGAGCATGATTTCACGATCAACCTTGTACAAAATTTGGCGTAGAGATTTTTGCCATGTCAAGACACCATCAAAGCAAAGGATGTCAAAATGTAAGACATGTGATGAATTAAAAAATGCCATTGAACATAGTAAATGTGAGCAGCAGCGAGGAAGATATATTAAATGGCGATCAATCCATTTACGTCATGTGCAGGATGCTCGAAAGTTGTATGCTTCTTGGAGAGAGGAAGCTATTTCACATGTCGATAAGTCCATGTGCATCACCATTGATGGCATGGACCAGAATACAACCACTTTGCCACGATATAGACGTATATCCCACCGGCATTGGAGGGCAAACGTGGACTAAAAACACACTTGTGTGGAGTATTAGTACATGGATACCGAATCTTTTGTGATGTATGGATTGATAGTTTGCATGACCATGATAGTAACCAGGTTGTTACATCAATCATGAAAGCAATAAGAAAGGTCAGAGATGCTCACGGATGTTTGCCTAACACATTGCGAATACAAGCTGATAATTGTTGGAGAGAGAACAAGAATAAATATATATTTGCTTTATGCTCTATGTTGGTTGGTTTGAAAATATTTGAAGAAGTGGAAGTTGGCTTTCTTCTTGTCGGCCATACACATGAAGACATAGATCAAATCTTCAGTGTTATCTCTGGTGAGTTGAAGGCAATGGATGTTTTGACAATGGAGGATATGCTATTTTGAATTGGGAAAAAAATTGGAGGTTCTCGCAGGGAAGAATCAGAAGTGGCTATCTTAGAGAGGATGGTAGATTGGAGAGCATTTATAGAGCCACATTTACAAACATGAGATGATGCCCTAATAGGACACACAAATCCACACTACTTTCGGTTTCACATGCATAACAATATTCCAGTGATGCAATGGAAGCACTAGTCAGTAGATGGAGATCATTTATGGAGTGAGTCATATGCTTTATTACAACGAATAATTCCATTGGAGGAAACTAGATTTGTTCTTGCAAAAAACAAATCACTTGACATAGATGAGATGAAAGGCTTGAAAGCCTTCATTAAACATCTTCAAAGTATGATGCAGAAATATCCTAAGCAATCAACTAAGAATTTGGAGACAATTAAATCAACTAAAGCACTTATCCAATCTTTAGAAAGACAAGAAAACTTAATGAGCATTGAATACTCTGAATCCTTTTGGCCGGAACAAGCTAGGTCACCAAGTTTTCCTTTGGATATAAATATGTTAGTAGATATGGAGGAAGCAGAGGAATGCCTTTTACCTCGAAAATATTGTGGCAGGAAGGGAGACAAACCCTTACCAGAGTTTATACCATGTAATGAGATTGAAGAGGGTCTATTTGTTGCAGTTTGGGCATCTGATCCGGGTTCAGAGTTGGATGACCAAGGTGGCCCAATTTGGGTTGCAAAGGTTACAAAGATAGAAAGGGATGACAAGGAAACTCCTATAACATTTACAGCTTTATGGTATGAACCAAAGCCATTAAAAAATCTCCCGAGAAGATATACAATAAAACAACTCTATGAGGGATGCTTGCAAAAGAAACGTGAATGGGTTCCAAATAATGAGGGATTAACAGAGGTGGAAGTCAGTAGCATTATTCATTGCTGGAAATCGAGGACACGAAGTTTTAAAAAGAAGCATGGATACAATGTTGAAAAATGTATCACAATCCCTGATCCAAGTCGTGTCCATATTAAACATCATTTGGCAAGACTTGACCCATCAAGCTCAAATACATTACATGAATCTGATGACTCTGAACGAGATTCAGATGCATAAGATAATGTTTTCTATGCTTTTTTCCATACAAATGGTGTATCTATACACCACCAATAAGAAAATTTATTGTATGGTTTGTTTTTTAAAAAAGGGTGTATCTATACACCACTTATGTATTGAATTCAACAAACTCTTTTTTTTCAAAAAAATGGTGTATCTATACACCACTTATATGTTGAATTCAACAAACTCTTTTCATATGGTGTCATATTTTCACTTCATAGTGTTAAAATTGAACTTGAGTTAGGAGACTACTATTATTATTATTATAGTTATTGGATGGGGGCACCATGCATGAGTTTGGGAATTATAGCTTTAGCGAGCCATTTTTTTTAAAATTAGAGGTTACCACTTGACTTTTTACTAGCTTAATAAGGCCATATTTGTATATAAGTGATCCATTAAGTGCTCAAAAAACCCAATTTTTTAGTTCACTAAGTGAAGTTGAGTGGAGAGGATATGCTCCAAAAAAAAGTCCAAACCAAGAGAGAAAGTCCAAAAATTTTGAATAGTGTGTTGAATGTAACTTTCTAATCATGGAACTGTTCTTCTAGGATGTCATCATCCGTAAAGTCTTTGAGGAGTTTTTTGGCCACCCTTCACATAAGGCTACAGTCTTCCCTGTTAATAGCATTATCATTTAGCAACTAGCGATTCCACTATTACCTATGGGAGGTGGCTATGGTCACTGCGTTGCCTATGTAAAAAATCCATCGCTCAGTCCAGTGACTTAGCACAATAGTAGCTGCCTATATAATGACCATATACGGGAGGCAACAATGGTGAGGGAGGCTTATACAAAGTGCGCCAGTAGCTAGGACGATCACATAAGGGAGGCAGTAATGGTGATGGAGGTTGCTCCATATATAGGAGGCAGCAATGGCAAGGGCAGATGCGCTGCTGGCTAGGGATGTAGATCAAAGTGTAAGCTAGAGGCGCACTAGTCTTATGAGAAGCTCCAAAGCTACGGAAGCCTTTTATAGCAAGAATAGGAGCTCAGCCGGCACAGTTGGTTCATCTTCCATGATCTTTCGTTCTTTTATGAGCATTTTCACGTAAGTCACATTATTTTTGGGTTTTGCAAATTTTAGAAATGTGATTTTCAAGATTCACATAAAACCTTTATATTGACATATGATCCCATTGGCTCCCACCAAGATTTAATAATTCTATACATAAGATCCCATAGGCTCCAATAGCATTGGTACGTCCAGGATTTAATATTTCAAGAATTTAGAGCCCACATATTCAAGCCTTTTATACACATGTACAATTTCTTTTATCACGAGTTCTTATGTGTGACCAATAGTG